>NW_028220776.1:0-83705 GCF_045865225.1 Trachurus japonicus | reverse complement strand
TTGTTTTTCTGGATAGCTGAGGTCCGTAGCTTTCCGTAGAACTTTTCCCCACGTCTCTAGCACATTCCTAGCCAGAGATATGAGCCTGGGAGCATGTGGAGGCCAATGTTGGCCCACTTTGGCCCGCCTAGGTGCGTTTTCGGCCATAACTCGCCGAGGGAAGGTCGGACACTGTCGGACCCGACGGCTTTTCCCCATAATTCGACCACGCTGAACACGATGGTGTGTGGCTCGTATTTTTCTGACTTACCGTTCTTGAGATACAGCCGATTTCGCCCTTCTTTTCGAGGCCACGCCCCCTTATCTTGAGAAAGTTGGGTCGGACTCGGTATCGTTGGAAAGCTTAGGTCCTCAGCTATCCACACACGTTGGTTTCACGAGTCTAGCACTTTCCTGCCCAGAGTTAGGAACTTATCATCCCTTGATTCACTTAGCCTATTTCTTACTTACACCTGGACATGTCATTTTTACTAACCTTAACCAGTCCAAAGTTCTTGCTGGATTGTCTGCTGCATGCTGGACACTCAGTGGCGCCACCTGTGCCCCAAAAAAAAAATGGGGCACAGCCAAAGAGTCCAAATACTTCCCTCTTTTCACTCAACTGCAAAAAACTACTAGCGGAAATATAGAAAGTGACGTCGGACTTTGTTTTTCTGGATAGCTGAGGTCCGTAGCTTTCCGTAGAACTTTTCCCCACGTCTCTAGCACATTCCTAGCCAGAGATATGAGCCTGGGAGCATGTGGAGGCCAATGTTGGCCCACTTTGGCCCGCCTAGGTGCGTTTTCGGCCATAACTCGCCGAGGGAAGGTCGGACACTGTCGGACCCGACGGCTTTTCCCCATAATTCGACCACGCTGAACACGATGGTGTGTGGCTCGTATTTTTCTGACTTACCGTTCTTGAGATACAGCCGATTTCGCCCTTCTTTTCGAGGCCACGCCCCCTTATCTTGAGAAAGTTGGGTCGGACTCGGTATCGTTGGAAAGCTTAGGTCCTCAGCTATCCACACACGTTGGTTTCACGAGTCTAGCACTTTCCTGCCCGGAGTTAGGAACTTATCATCCCTTGATTCACTTAGCCTATTTCTTACTTACACCTGGACATGTCATTTTTACTAACCTTAACCAGTCCAAAGTTCTTGCTGGATCGTCTGCTGCATGCTGGACACTCAGTGGCGCAACCTGTGCCCAAAAAAAAAAAATGGGGCACAGCCAAAGAGTCCAAATACTTCCCTCTTTTCACTCAACTGCAAAAAACTACTAGCGGAAATATAGAAAGTGACGTCGGACTTTGTTTTTCTGGATAGCTGAGGTCCGTAGCTTTCCGTAGAACTTTTCCCCACGTCTCTAGCACATTCCTAGCCAGAGATATGAGCCTGGGAGCATGTGGAGGCCAATTTTGGCCCACTTTGGCCCGCCTAGGTGCGTTTTCGGCCATAACTCGCCGAGGGAAGGTCGGACACTGTCGGACCCGACGGCTTTCCCCCATAATTCGACCACGCTGAACACGATGGTGTGTGGCTCGTATTTTTCTGACTTACCGTTCTTGAGATACAGCCGATTTCGCCCTTCTTTTCGAGGCCACGCCCCCTTATCTTGAGAAAGTTGGGTCGGACTCGGTATCGTTGGAAAGCTTAGGTCCTCAGCTATCCACACACGTTGGTTTCACGAGTCTAGCACTTTCCTGCCCAGAGTTAGGAACTTATCATCCCTTGATTCACTTAGCCTATTTCTTACTTACACCTGGACATGTCATTTTTACTAACCTTAACCAGTCCAAAGTTCTTGCTGGCTCATCTGCTGCATGCTGGACACTCAGTGGCGCCACCTGTGCCCAAAAAAAAAAATGGGGCACAGCCAAAGAGTCCAAATACTTCCCTCTTTTCACTCAACTGCAAAAAACTACTAGCGGAAATATAGAAAGTGACGTCGGACTTTGTTTTTCTGGATAGCTGAGGTCCGTAGCTTTCCGTAGAACTTTTCCCCACGTCTCTAGCACATTCCTAGCCAGAGATATGAGCCTGGGAGCATGTGGAGGCCAATTTTGGCCCACTTTGGCCCGCCTAGGTGCGTTTTCGGCCATAACTCGCCGAGGGAAGGTCGGACACTGTCGGACCCGACGGCTTTTCCCCATAATTCGACCACGCTGAACACGATGGTGTGTGGCTCGTATTTTTCTGACTTACCGTTCTTGAGATACAGCCGATTTCGCCCTTCTTTTCGAGGCCACGCCCCTTATCTTGAGAAAGTTGGGTCGGACTCGGTATCGTTGGAAAGCTTAGGTCCTCAGCTATCCACACACGTTGGTTTCACGAGTCTAGCACTTTCCTGCCCGGAGTTAGGAACTTATCATCCCTTGATTCACTTAGCCTATTTCTTACTTACACCTGGACATGTCATTTTTACTAACCTTAACCAGTCCAAAGTTCTTGCTGGCTCGTCTGCTGCATGCTGGACACTCAGTGGCGCCACCTGTGCCCAAAAAAAAAAAAGGGGCACAGCCAAAGAGTCCAAATACTTCCCTCTTTTCACTCAACTGCAAAAAAACTACTAGCGGAAATATAGAAAGTGACGTCGGACTTTGTTTTTCTGGATAGCTGAGGTCCGTAGCTTTCCGTAGAACTTTTCCCCACGTCTCTAGCACATTCCTAGCCAGAGATATGAGCCTGGGAGCATGTGGAGGCCAATGTTGGCCCACTTTGGCCCGCCTAGGTGCGTTTTCGGCCATAACTCGCCGAGGGAAGGTCGGACACTGTCGGACCCGACGGCTTTTCCCCATAATTCGACCACGCTGAACACGATGGTGTGTGGCTCGTATTTTTCTGACTTACCGTTCTTGAGATACAGCCGATTTCGCCCTTCTTTTCGAGGCCACGCCCCCTTATCTTGAGAAAGTTGGGTCGGACTCGGTATCGTTGGAAAGCTTAGGTCCTCAGCTATCCACACACGTTGGTTTCACGAGTCTAGCACTTTCCTGCCCAGAGTTAGGAACTTATCATCCCTTGATTCACTTAGCCTATTTCTTACTTACACCTGGACATGTCATTTTTACTAACCTTAACCAGTCCAAAGTTCTTGCTGGATCGTCTGCTGTATGCTGGACACTCAGTGGCGCCACCTGTGCCCAAAAAAAAAATGGGGCACAGCCAAAGAGTCCAAATACTTCCCTCTTTTCACTCAACTGCAAAAAACTACTAGCGGAAATATAGAAAGTGACGTCGGACTTTGTTTTTCTGGATAGCTGAGGTCCGTAGCTTTCCGTAGAACTTTTCCCCACGTCTCTAGCACATTCCTAGCCAGAGATATGAGCCTGGGAGCATGTGGAGGCCAATTTTGGCCCACTTTGGCCCGCCTAGGTGCGTTTTCGGCCATAACTCGCCGAGGGAAGGTCGGACACTGTCGGACCCGACGGCTTTCCCCCATAATTCGACCACGCTGAACACGATGGTGTGTGGCTCGTATTTTTCTGACTTACCGTTCTTGAGATACAGCCGATTTCGCCCTTCTTTTCGAGGCCACGCCCCCTTATCTTGAGAAAGTTGGGTCGGACTCGGTATCGTTGGAAAGCTTAGGTCCTCAGCTATCCACACACGTTGGTTTCACGAGTCTAGCACTTTCCTGCCCAGAGTTAGGAACTTATCATCCCTTGATTCACTTAGCCTATTTCACTCAAAAAAATGAAACATTGACTTTAATTAAATTTATTTTGTCAACAGGTTCCACACAAGTGTATTATGTTAGTTTAAAGCAAAAATGATAGGTTCATCTAACTTAATGTATTTGTATTACCTTAACACAATGTGAATTGACCCAACTAGATAAAATAACTTCTGATCAACAAGAGATATTTAAGCTCACCCAATCTAATTTAGTTATGTTATATGGACATAAATAATATATTTACAGGCTACATATTTTACATTTGTCCTTTCAACATAATACATTTAAGTTCAATTTATTAAAAAAGGTTTTCATCCAATTTAACTTATACTTATTAGTCTGACCTAATTCTAGTTTGTCAACAGGTTCCACACAAATGAATTTAGTAAACCCAACATATTTTTGTTATTTCCTTTATTCACCAATATACATTCAACATTTTGTTGCCACTTGGTACAAAATAATACCCCACAAGACATTATGGTGCAGCATGGTTCAACACTAACAGTTTTAAACTACCATCCAACTGCAGTCCCACAATACAACAGGCTTGCAGTTCTCCATTTTTTTGGTAACAGCATGATAATTTAACCTTGACACCTGCTGCTGTCAACTTTTATTTTAATATTGTGGAGGGAATACCCTGAAATGTACTTAAATTAAAGGAATAGTTCAACATTTTGGCAAATTGGCCCATTGCCATAATCGCTATCGTCATAGCAGTAGGTTCGTTACCTTTGATTGACGGTGCAAGCTATTTTTAGAACGGTGGAGCAGAGCCGCGAGCTGCTCAGAGCTACGCTACGGAGGCTGAAGGAATTTCTTGGTTTCCCTCATCAAACTCATCAAATACACAATCCAACAACCAAAACGCTTTTGTGGACAAGTTGTGACCTGCACATTCACCACGCTATGAGATAATAACGGAACGTTACGAAACGGAGCCGTTTTTGAGGTAAATACAGGGTACAGAGACTGCTTGCTGAAAAACTGTCCCTGAAGGCAACGTGCATCAGCGGTTTTGCATGAATTTGCCTCTAAAACAACTCTGTCTGGTAACGTTGTGTTATCTCATAGCGTGGTGAATGTGCAGGTCACAACTTGTCCACCAGAGCGTTGTGGAGTTGTTGGATTGTGTACTTTATGAGTTTGATGAGGGAAACCAAGAAATTCCTTCAGCCTCCGTAGCGTAGCCCTGAGCAGCTCACGGCTCTGCTCCGCCGTTCTAAAAATAGCTTACACTGACAATTAAAGGTAACAAACCTACTGCTATGACGATAGCAATTATGGCAATGGGCCAATTTGCCAAAATATTGAACTATCCCTTTAACAAACATGTCACTTGTGATGTAGCATTGTTACCCAACATTAACAATTATAAACTACCTTAATGCAGCATAAACAACTCTGCTATTTTCTAACAGATAACCATTTTATTCACATTCGGCATCCAGATCAATGTTTGGTTCATTCATACAGTTTGTTCTTGAGCATCTGTACCTTGGTTGAGAGTCTGCCAGCATCCAGTTGAAGGAAGAGCCTCTGAAGTACAGTTCCTTAGGATAACTGAGGTTCAGTGCTACACCCATTAAGAGTTCATATGCAGAGGCGACGTCTCCCAGGTCATGTAGAACTTCAACATCCTCGATCACTATGCCAACATCAGCTGGAGGTGTGGTGGTGGCATCACCTCCCTCAACTCTGATGCTGTAGATGCCATGGGTAACTTGCTCAAGCTCCCTCTGGACAGCAGCACCATCAGTATCCTTTACATAGGGGAGAAAGAAAGGACACAACCAATCTATGAAATCACAGATTTTGTAGAATTCCAAAGATTAACTTTTGCCTTTCAGGTTTCCCTTAATGAAAATAGCATGATACTTCTAATATATCTCTCAGAGTTGACCATGTCTGCTGTCATGCATGCACGCTTCTCTCTGTGTGTGTGAACGCCAATAACGGACAAAGAGCGCTATGCGGAGAAAAAGGAACAAAACGATATTGCGTTGGTCGAGCCAAAAGCCGAAAAATCTATTTGCGGCGGACGCAATTTATTTGTGGCGGGCCGCCACTAATAAATTAATGTAAGGGGAACACTGCATTCATTATGTGCGCCATGACCCCCCCATAGTCAGACTAGCTTAATCTAGTCAGAAGAGCATGAACTGACTGACCGACTGAAGTGGAGATGACCGGATTCAACTCTGAGAGATAACTATGACCTGGACGAACAAGAACCTTCACAGATATTTCTAATATACACTCAACAAGCATTTTTTTTAGCAACAATCTAATGCAATCCAATACAAAAGCAATCATTTTTTTTACTTTGCTAAGCTTATACATTTTAAGTTTTTGTTTACATTGCGTCAGAAAATGTTCTTAAGACTTTGCCACCCTCAAATATTTTAACAGGGTAGACACAACACTTTTCTTACTTACTCAATAATAAACAAAGTAGAATTATCACCTTTCTGACAATGTCAATAAAAAATGAACATGTATAAGCTTAGTCAAAGTAGAGTAGAGTATGGTAGAGCTGTTGGATTACACAGGTGTGCCTAATAAAATACTCTGTGAGTGTATTTAGGTTTCCAAAAAAGCTTAAACAAACTGACTCCATGCAAATTTTAACAAAGTAACATGATTCATTATTCAGGATTTGATTTAATACAGGTAGAAATTAACTATTAAAATTACCAATCAGGTATTCTTTGAAGAGGATGTTGGGGTCTTCATTCAGGTGGATACAAAGTGCCCCGAGAATCCACTCCAGTCTCTTTGTTTCATTCTAAAGAGAGAAAACATACAGAAAATTATTTTAGGACTTCACATAGACACACACTACACCTTGCATTTCTATAAGCATAGGAAATGAACGACAAACAGGAAATGAATAAAATAATGCAATATTTATATAGGCCTACAATACACCTCTATAGAGATGGTGTTTAAATATAAACTCAAAAAGGCACAGGCAAATGCTGTTTCAAACGACCAAAAATTTTTTTTAACTAAATAATTTTTCTCATGTAAACATGACATGATTTCCGGTCAGTCGTCATGGAAACGTGTCACTCATCTACGGTTTTGACCAGAGTGGAAACACACGTGTGTGTGAACACGAACCATACGAGTTGTCTGATGTGCATCGATGTCTCGAAGCACCATGAACCAGCTTTGTAGCGCTGCTCCTCCGGTTCGGTGTTCTGACTTGTAGGGGACGACGTGCTAACAGCTAACGTTAGCAGCTAACGGCTAACAGCCGCGACGGCTAACAGCCGTGGCTCTGTTTACGTTAACGGGGATAGACTTGGTGCAGTCCTCTCAGTCTGCCGGTGAACCAGCAGGTCCAATGAGCATGTCCGCATCACCGTGACATGTCCCGGTATGCTCGACCAACCGAGTAGCCCAACGTTAATTTGCTGTTAACACACGCAGCATTTCCTGTCCTGTTTCAAAATAAAAGCCCCCCACAAGTTTGTAAATGGAAAATTTTAAATATGAAGCAGTGAACGTGTTAACGTCATGGATGTATTATATTAACGGTTAACGTGTTCACAGGGATAAAAGCAGACCGACCTACCGTCAACGTAGCATTACCGTGCGACTTAAGCTAGTAAAAGTGCCAGACCCTCAGCTCTCTAAAACACAACCACAAATATAGAATGAGTGTTGTATCACAAACACAACTAAATCATGCTCAGTATGAATGAAATGAAACAATAAAATGTCCTCTTACCTCTTTTGACGACAAACCGTTGGCAACTTCACCGCGAAAATCAAGGAAGATTTGATTGTTTGCGCATGCGCAGTCTGAAGCATTTTAATCTTCTTCTTACTGCCACCTTCTGGATGTAATTAGTATTTCCACATAATTCACTTAAATTAAATGGTTTGTGTTTAACCAACACATAATTATTTTGTACACATAACGAAACACACAATTACATTGAGTTTATTAGAAAAACATATTTTAACTCAACAAAGATATGTATTTTAAGTAAACTGAACACATTAAAATAATATACAGTGCACAACCCACCCAATTCACTTTTTTGAGTGTTCTTACTTACACCTGGACATGTCATTTTTACTAACCTTAACCAGTCCAAAGTTCTTGCTGGCTCATCTGCTGCATGCTGGACACTCAGTGGCGCCACCTGTGCCCAAAAAAAAAAATGGGGCACAGCCAAAGAGTCCAAATACTTCCCTCTTTTCACTCAACTGCAAAAAACTACTAGCGGAAATATAGAAAGTGACGTCGGACTTTGTTTTTCTGGATAGCTGAGGTCCGTAGCTTTCCGTAGAACTTTTCCCCACGTCTCTAGCACATTCCTAGCCAGAGATATGAGCCTGGGAGCATGTGGAGGCCAATGTTGGCCCACTTTGGCCCGCCTAGGTGCGTTTTCGGCCATAACTCGCCGAGGGAAGGTCGGACACTGTCGGACCCGACGGCTTTTCCCCATAATTCGACCACGCTGAACACGATGGTGTGTGGCTCGTATTTTTCTGACTTACCGTTCTTGAGATACAGCCGATTTCGCCCTTCTTTTCGAGGCCACGCCCCCTTATCTTGAGAAAGTTGGGTCGGACTCGATATCGTTGGAAAGCTTAGGTCCTCAGCTATCCACACACGTTGGTTTCACGAGTCTAGCACTTTCCTGCCCAGAGTTAGGAACTTATCATCCCTTGATTCACTTAGCCTATTTCTTACTTACACCTGGACATGTCATTTTTACTAACCTTAACCAGTCCAAAGTTCTTGCTGGATCGTCTGCTGCATGCTGGACACTCAGTGGCGCCACCTGTGCCCCAAAAAAAAAAATGGGGCACAGCCAAAGAGTCCAAATACTTCCCTCTTTTCACTCAACTGCAAAAAACTACTAGCGGAAATATAGAAAGTGACGTCGGACTTTGTTTTTCTGGATAGCTGAGGTCCGTAGCTTTCCGTAGAACTTTTCCCCACGTCTCTAGCACATTCCTAGCCAGAGATATGAGCCTGGGAGCATGTGGAGGCCAATGTTGGCCCACTTTGGCCCGCCTAGGTGCGTTTTCGGCCATAACTCGCCGAGGGAAGGTCGGACACTGTCGGACCCGACGGCTTTCCCCCATAATTCGACCACGCTGAACACGATGGTGTGTGGCTCGTATTTTTCTGACTTACCGTTCTTGAGATACAGCCGATTTCTCCCTTCTTTTCGAGGCCACGCCCCCTTATCTTGAGAAAGTTGGGTCGGACTCGGTATCGTTGGAAAGCTTAGGTCCTCAGCTATCCACACACGTTGGTTTCACGAGTCTAGCACTTTCCTGCCCAGAGTTAGGAACTTATCATCCCTTGATTCACTTAGCCTATTTCTTACTTACACCTGGACATGTCATTTTTACTAACCTTAACCAGTCCAAAGTTCTTGCTGGATCGTCTGCTGCATGCTGGACACTCAGTGGCGCCACCTGTGCCCCAAAAAAAAAAATGGGGCACAGCCAAAGAGTCCAAATACTTCCCTCTTTTCACTCAACTGCAAAAAACTACTAGCGGAAATATAGAAAGTGACGTCGGACTTTGTTTTTCTGGATAGCTGAGGTCCGTAGCTTTCCGTAGAACTTTTCCCCACGTCTCTAGCACATTCCTAGCCAGAGATATGAGCCTGGGAGCATGTGGAGGCCAATTTTGGCCCACTTTGGCCCGCCTAGGTGCGTTTTCGGCCATAACTCGCCGAGGGAAGGTCGGACACTGTCGGACCCGACGGCTTTCCCCCATAATTCGACCACGCTGAACACGATGGTGTGTGGCTCGTATTTTTCTGACTTACCGTTCTTGAGATACAGCCGATTTCTCCCTTCTTTTCGAGGCCACGCCCCCTTATCTTGAGAAAGTTGGGTCGGACTCGGTATCGTTGGAAAGCTTAGGTCCTCAGCTATCCACACACGTTGGTTTCACGAGTCTAGCACTTTCCTGCCCAGAGTTAGGAACTTATCATCCCTTGATTCACTTAGCCTATTTCTTACTTACACCTGGACATGTCATTTTTACTAACCTTAACCAGTCCAAAGTTCTTGCTGGATCGTCTGCTGCATGCTGGACACTCAGTGGCGCCACCTGTGCCCAAAAAAAAAAATGGGGCACAGCCAAAGAGTCCAAATACTTCCCTCTTTTCACTCAACTGCAAAAAACTACTAGCGGAAATATAGAAAGTGACGTCGGACTTTGTTTTTCTGGATAGCTGAGGTCCGTAGCTTTCCGTAGAACTTTTCCCCACGTCTCTAGCACATTCCTAGCCAGAGATATGAGCCTGGGAGCATGTGGAGGCCAATTTTGGCCCACTTTGGCCCGCCTAGGTGCGTTTTCGGCCATAACTCGCCGAGGGAAGGTCGGACACTGTCGGACCCGACGGCTTTCCCCCATAATTCGACCACGCTGAACACGATGGTGTGTGGCTCGTATTTTTCTGACTTACCGTTCTTGAGATACAGCCGATTTCGCCCTTCTTTTCGAGGCCACGCCCCCTTATCTTGAGAAAGTTGGGTCGGACTCGGTATCGTTGGAAAGCTTAGGTCCTCAGCTATCCACACACGTTGATTTCACGAGTCTAGCACTTTCCTGCCCAGAGTTAGGAACTTATCATCCCTTGATTCACTTAGCCTACACTGTAAGAAAAATTCCGTAGAATTTACGGTAAAATACTGGCAGCAACACCCAGAGGCTCTGGTCATCATCTCAGGGGACTTCAACCACGTCACCCTGGACTCCACTCTGCCGGCCATGCATCAATACGTGGACTGTCCCACCTGGAAGAACAGGACCATCGACCTGCTCTACGCCAACGTGAGGGACGCCTACTCGGCCACGCCCCTCCCTCCCCTCGGGAAGTCCGACCACAACCTCGTCCATCTGCAGCCCAGGTACACACCACTGGTGAGGAGGCAGCCAATCACCACGCGCACCGTCAGGAGGTGGACACCGGAGGCTGAGGAGGCTCTCAGAGACTGCTTCAGCTGCACTGACTGGAATGTGCTGCTTGACCCCCACGGAGATGACATCGAAGAGGCTACACAGTGCTTGACCGACTACATCAACTTTTGCACTGATGTTGCTGTGCCTGCCAGGGAAGTGCGCTGCTTCGCCAACAACAAGCCGTGGATTACTGGTGAGGTGAAGGCTGTCCTCAATAGGAAAAAGAGGGCGTTCAGGGATGGAGACCCAGAGGAGGTAAGGAGAGTGCAGAAAGAACTGAAAACCTGCTTAAGGGAGGCTAAGGAGGCCTATAAAAATAAACTGGAGGGGAAGCTGAGGCAGAATAACATCAGGGAGGTGTGGGATGGTATGAAGACCATCACCGGGTGCAAAAAAACTGCTGCAGGAACAGCTGAGGGAAGTGTGGAGAGAGCAAATGAGCTGAACACGTTTTTTAATCGGTTCAGCTCCGGCGCCCCCACCTTCCCTGCCACCCCCACCCCCACACCAACCACAACTGCATCGATCCATCAACAGCTGGCAGCCCCCCACCCCCCTGCCCCTCCCTCCCTACCTGATCACTCCCCCCCTCCTCCAGCAGGTCTCCCCCTTCCCTCCATCAGCCCACGTCCCCAGCCCCCCCAACCACCATCTCTCACCGGACTGTCCCGCCTATCCCTAGGGTCCACTCTCACCACATCACCCCCTCACCCCACCCCACCTGACCCCCCCCTCATCACTGCTCATCAGGTGAGAGGGGTGTTGAAGAGACTCAACCCCAGGAAAGCAGCTGGCCCCGACCTGGTGAGCCCGAGGCTTCTGAGAGCCTGTGCTGAGGAGCTCGGAGACCCTCTCCAGCACGTATTCAACCTGAGCCTGCACCTGGGGAAAGTCCCCTCAGTGTGGAAAACATCCTGCATCGTCCCCGTCCCCAAGACAAGACACCCCAAGGACCCCATCGACTTCCGTCCCATCGCCCTCACCTCACAGGTCATGAAGTCGTTGGAGAAGCTGGTACTACATCGTCTGAGGTCACAGGTGCAGCAGACCCAGGACCCACTCCAGTTTGCCTACAGGGAGAGGATAGGAGTGGAGGATGCTGTCCTGTACCTTCTCCATCGGACCCACTCCTATCTCGAGGAGGGAGGCTGCGCTGTGAGGATTCTTTTTTTCGACTTCTCAAGTGCATTTAATACCATTCAGCCCCCACGACTGCAGGAAAAACTATCCACCATGCAGGTGGACCCCCTCCTCATCTCCTGGATAACTGACTACCTGACCAACAGACCACAATTTGTTAGGATCGGCAGCAGTATTTCCAGCACCATCACCAGCAGCACTGGAGCTCCGCAGGGGACCGTGCTGTCCCCCATCCTCTTCACCTTGTACACCGCTGATTTCCAACACAACTCTGAGCTCTGTCACATGCAGAAGTTCTCGGACGATACAGCAGTTATAGCTTGCATCAGGGAGAATGAGGAGGGGGAATACAGGGAACTGGTGAGCGAATTTGTGGGGTGGTGCCAGAAGAACCAGCTGCTCCTGAACACCTCCAAAACAAAGGAGATTGTGCTGGACTTCAGGCGCCAGCCCCCCGCCCCGCTCCCTGTCTGCATCGAGGGTGAGGAGGTTGAGATAGTGCCCTGCTACAAATACCTCGGACTCATACTGGACAATAAACTGGACTGGACTCAGAACATTGATCACCTCTACAAGAAGGGCCAGAGCAGGCTCTATTTCTTGCGGAGGCTGGCATCCTTTAACATCTGCACTAAGCTCCTACAGATGTTTTATAACTCTGTAGTGGCTAGTGTGTTGTTCTATGCCGTGTTCTGCTGGGGCGGCAGTGGCAGCAAGAGGAACATACAGAGGCTGAACAAGCTCATCAAGAAGGCAGGCTCAGTGGTGGGCCTGAAGCTGGACTCTGTTGAGGAGGTGACGGAGCAGAGGACACTGACCAGACTCAGGGCAATCATGAACAATGCCGACCATCCACTGAGCTCTGCCTTTAACCAGCAGAGGAGCACCATCAGCAACAGACTGCGGTCACTGAACTGTTCAACCACAAGATACGCAAAGTCATTTGTCCCCCGAGCCATCAGGCTGCACAACTCCTTGAGTGGGAGGAAGAGGCGGGAGGGGGAGTAGTAGTAGGAGTAGCAGAAGAAGCGGTGTGGGGGGAAATCCAAAGGCAGAAGTGCTGGAACACTTCTGTCCTTCTTGTTTCTGTTTCTGCTGTTGTGTGTGGTTTTGTCTTGTCCTCAAGCCAGTCTAACCTCCAGTTTTTATTTATTGTTATTATAATTATTTTTTTTAGATATTTATAACCTGTTTTTATCGTATGTGTGTGTGACTGATTCTCTGTGAGCAGTTGACCACACCTGAATTTCCTTCGGGATTAATAAAGTAAATCTATCTATCTATCTATCTATCTAGTTGTGGTTGCCAGAATTTTACCGTAGAAAATACGGTCACAATGTATTACACATTACGGTATGCTGTTTTGGCAACCGTAAATTTCACAGTAGAGAACTGTTATTTGTTTACGGTAATTTGCTGTAAAAATAACGGTTATAATATAAACCTGTTTACGGTAAATTCTTTTAAAAATAACGGATATACTGTAAACCTAATTACAGTCCATCAGTGAAAAAACACGGTAAAACTGTAAGATATAGTACGGTATTTTATTGCAAAATTCACGGTAAAATACTGGCAGCTGTGGTTGCCAGAATTTCACCGTAAAAAATACGGTACAACACATAATGGAATTACAGTTTGTTGGCGTAGATTTTACGTTATGTACACGTCCTCGACATCCTCCACATCCAGTGCGGCAAGGCAGAGGACTCTCCACTTTTCCCATCCATCCAGAATGTAGCCGGAGATGAAGGTCCCGTCCGGGCATTTGGGTTCACCAGAACCTGCACGCCTTGTTGAGAACACTCTGTCAATGGCATTCAGTGACCAGCTCAGCAAATCCATCGTGGACCAGTTGATTGATCTTAGCTTGTCGATTTACAGGACTCAGTTGAATTCTTCAGTACTCTGATCTCTCACAGTAATGTCACAGCATGCATTAGTACCCTAATTTATCTCCACCTTGTTGATAAACTTTAAAACAACATCCTGCTATACACAGCCTGACTTAGACCTTTGACATACAAGTTTCTCTGGTTGAACATATTGTTTGGGTACAGTGTGTCATTCAGAATGTTATTGTTATGCTCCCATGCCGTCTCAGCACAGTGTCTGCTGCTTCGTGTCTCTGACCTTTATCAGCCCTCATGTGTTATTCTGTACCGTTGTTCTGAAGACACTCAGTGTTTCAGATTTTTTGACTTCATCTTCTAATGCATTCCATTGTTTGACACCTGTGATCGATAAGGAAAAGGATTTTAATGTAGTTCGAACCTTTCTTTGCCTGAAAGTCTTGCTCCCTCCAAGATTGTATCTCTCCTCTCTGTCTTGAAAAAGTATTTGCAGATTGCTTGGGAGGCTTTTACTCGTGGCCTTGTACATCATTTGCACTGTGCGGTAGTTTATTAGGTCATATAGTTTGAGTATTCTTGATTGGACAAATAACTGATTTGTGTGTGCCCTATAGTTGGCATAATGCAAGATTCTCAAAGCTCTTTTCTGGAGTATTAACAAGGGATATGTGGAACCTTTATATGTGTGACCCCACACCTCTGCACAGTATTGCAGGTGTGGAGAGACTAGTGCGCAATACAGCAGATTAAGTGCTTTTTGATTTATTATTTTTTGTGCTTTCCAGAGTATGGACACACACCTGGCCAATTTGCTTTTTAAGTGCCTTATGTGTGGTTTCCAACTTAACATGTCATCGATAATCACTCCCAGTACTTTCTCACTGACCCTTTCAATATTCACTCCGTTTACTTGAATATTAATACTCTTATTACAACCTTTTTTCCCGTATAGCATGTATTTAGTTTTCCCTAGATTTAGTGATAATTTGTTTATATTAAACCACACATGAAGCTTGGCCATTTCCAGATTTGCTGTTTCCACAAGTTGGCTCAAGTCACCACCAGAACAGAAGATATTTGTATCATCCGCGAATAATATTAATTTCAAAATATTAGACACCTTGCATATATCATTTATATATAGTATAAACAGCTTTGGACCCAGAACTGACCCCTGTGGGACCCCATAGATTAAGTCCAAGCAAGTTGATGTGTTATCACCTATTTTAACATATTGGGATCTCTTGTGTAGGTAGCTCTTTACCCATTCCAGAACTACGCCTCTAATGCCATATCTCTCCAGTTTAGCTATTAAAATATCATGGTTAATGGTGTCAAATGCTTTTTTCAGGTCTATGAATATACCTATTGAATGTAGTTTCCGGTCAATGGCGTCAGTGATGATTTCCACAGACTCAGTTAAAGCTAAGGCAGTCAAGTGGTTCCTTCTGAATCCATATTGGCTGTCATATAGCAGTTTGTTTTTGTTGATGAAATTGTCTAGTCTACTGTTGAAAAGCTTCTCTAAGATTTTTGACAGTTGTGGCAGTATTGAGATTGGTCTGTAGTTGGTAAACTCGTGTGTGTCCCCATTTTTAAACAGTGGCACAACTTTGGCAACTTTCATTTTGGTGGGAAATGTCCCAGTTTGAAACGACAGATTGAAAATGTATGTTAGTGGTGTAATGATATGCAGGGGTGAGTCAGGAATGTCCTTGGCTAGCTCTGGCCCAATATTTACAAAAAACTGGTTGAATCTATTTGTTATGACTCCCGGATTATCTTCCTGCATGTTGTTATAGTTGAAGTATGGAGGGTAGCTAGGTTTTGCCCTTTTGTTATTAGTCAGTTGTTTAGAATATCCCATAGTTTTTTAGTATGATTCATGTTTTCTGCTAGGAGATTACTGTAATATTCTTTCTTGCGTTCATTTAGAATGCTATGTAGTTTGTTTCTATACCTTTTGTATTTTACTTCTGACTGGGTCGTTCTTAATTTCAGGAACTGTCTGTACAGAGTGTTTTTCTTCCTGCAGGCATTTATCAATGGTTTTGTGAGCCATGGTTTCCCCTCCTTCTTCTGATTTGTGTGTTTTTTTTTCATAGGACAGTGTCTGTCATACAGTGTTTTAAATATTTGCAAAAAGGAGTCATATGCATAATTCACATCTGTTTCATTGTAAACATTGTTCCAGTTTTGCCTCAGTAGTTCATTTTTCAAAGTATTCATTCCTTCTTCGGTCCTGACTCTAATGTATGTGTTTTTGCTCGGTGTCTGTCTCGCAGTGTGTTTCCAGTCATAGATAGCAAAGATTGGTAGGTGGTCACTTATATCATTTATCAGGAGTCCTCTTGTTATGTCGTTAACGTTAATAAAAATATTATCAATTAGAGTAGCACTGTGTGTTGTGATCCTACTAGGGCGTGTGATGAGAGGTTGTAACCCCATTGAATACATCGTATTAATGAACTCATCGATTATCGTGTTTTGTTTTGGATTGAGCAAGTCAATATTTACATCACCACAGATAAAAACCCTTTTTTGGCTAGTTTCTGAGAATATTTCTCCCACACATTCATTGAAATCTTCTATTTTTGAATCTGGTGCTCTGTAAACACAGCTTACAACTATATTTTTACCATTTGTCACACATATTTCAATTGTCACACATTCCATTAAGTGGTCAACAGCTTTAGACATATTTTGTACAGTCTCATACTTGATGTCATTGTCAATGAATAGGGCCACTCCTCCTCCACCTTTGCTTCTTCTGTTAACACAAACAAGTTTATATCCATCCAGGAAAAAATCCGCACCTTTGTCTTCATTAATCCATGTTTCCGACACCGCAATGATGTTGAAGTGATATTTGATGTGTTGTAGGTATTCCTTGATGTGGTCAAAGTTGGTGTATAGACTCCTGCTGTTGAAGTGAATTAGAGACAGTTTCCCATCCATCCCAATGCTCTCATTGTATTGATCTTCAGTGTAATACTGGCATTTCTCAGTCATGTTAAGGTAAAAGTGATTATCCGGGTCAATTCCTTCATTGGGGTCTGTTAAGGTATGGTTCACATCTTGATTTATAATCAGCTCCACACTTTCAAGTTCAGCAATCCTCTCTGATATTTCCATCATCTTTTCAGTCTGTGTAAGAACCCTTGTGCTTTGCTGTGTTGAAGTTATGGAGTGTTCATGAGCCATACCTTAATTGTTGAATTTCTCCAGCTCGTCCTCACTCCTGATTTGCATTGTTTGGACTTCTTCTGATGATGATCCATTCGTTTTGATGTAGATTCTGCAGTTTGCCGTCCAGGTGTGTTGAATCTTGCCCCCCTTCTTTAGTTGGCGGGCTTTTCTGGCGATGCCAGCATTCTTTTTGGTGAGATTCTCATTGATGTAGACGTCCGAGCCTTTGAGCTTCTTGCCGTGCTTCAGCAGTGCAGTCTTGTATTTTCTGTTGGTGAATCTCAGCACGACAGCTCGTGTTCCAGCATCTTTCCTCCGGGGTAAGAGGTGACATACTTCCACATTGTTGAAATCCACAACGATATCTTTGCCAGCCAGGAACTCAGACACCTGCTTCTCCACAGATTTGATATCCGATTCTTCAGATTGGCGGCTTGCGTAGGTTTGATGCCTGATCTTGAGACCAGTCACAATCACCTCGTTGAGTCTTCCTTGCTGGTCCATCTCCTCCATTCTGATTCCCATCTCCTTTAGAAGCTGGTCTTTTTTTGCATTTTCTTCCTGGAGCTCTTTGATTTCAACTATCACCTTTTGGAGAGGTTCCATCTTCCTCTTTATATCTTTCAGCTTGGCTTTCAGCCCATCCATGCTTCTCTGGTTTTGCTTCTCAGCTCCTCTCTCATCGCCGCCAGGCCGTCGTTTATAGCGTCCAGCACTGGGTCAGCTTCGGCCTGTTCGTTGTTTTTAGTTCTCCCCATTTCCTCTCACTTTTGTTTTTCTCCTTTTCTTAGTTTCTGCAAGTTATCTGAAAACTTGGAAAAACTTGGCTCTGTTGCGCTCTGTTGCTGCTTACTGCTCCGCTGCAAGGTCACAACTGTGACCCTGCTCATTGCAGTCAGGGACAGCAACAAAGAGACCTCCCCACAGGTACAGTAGGACTTCTCATGGTCACTGGACATGAGAAATATGGATAATATGTTCAATCAAAAGAGTGAGACTTATAAAGCTAAACATGAACATGTATGAATTAGCCTGTTTCTTATTTTCTTTCAGAAGTACCAGTGCTCCCTCTATACGTCCATTTATATTTCGATGGGTTTGGGCTGTACAGGCGGAAGTACCATTCCACCAATGGGTACTTTTCACTGGGTAATTTGCCCCGTTCAGAGGGGGCAAAAAGGGAACATATGGGCATCATAGGCCTCGGAGAACCAGGTAGCATAGTCACTAAATTTAGATGCAAACATTTAATTGTTTAAATTGTGTCCTATGTAGGATTAAATAAAGTTTATCTTCTTTCCAAACAAGGGACATCATTTCAGCAGTGCAGAGGTGGCAAGTAACGAAGTACAAATACTTCGTTACTGTACTTAAGTAGATTTTTCAGGTATCTGTACTTTACTTGAGTATTTATTTTTCTGACGACTTTTTACTTTTACTCCCTACATTTATACGCAAAAATATGTACTTTCTACTCCTTACATTGTAAAAACAGGCTCGTTACCAACTTGTACTGTAGCAGCGACATGGAGGCAGCAGCATGGAGGAAGGAAGCGGTGGTGGTCGGACTATCCGACGGGGGGGTTGAACACTGTACAATCAGCGCAATATAGCGCATTTATCGTTTACGAGCGGCAAAGCGCAACCTGTCCATGCGCCCGTGTCTGTGTGTACGTGTGCACGTGTGCGCGCGTGTGTGCGCGTCCGTGTACGTGTGGTGCGAGAGAGACGGCAGGTGGACTGACTGGCAGAGATGAGAGGTGGTGAAACGCTGTTTAAAAATTCTTATTGTTATTATTTAGTGAGAGTCTGTGGCGGCCCAAACGTTGGGAAACACTGTCTGTGGTCAGTTCAATCTTGATAATTCTGTCTGAACTTTTTTTGTTTAACAAAATTATCAAATTATGTAGGTTTCATTAACGGCCTGTACTTTCTTACTTTTACTTAAAGCAGAAGTAAGCGATATTTTTGTGTTAATATAAGTCTTAAATAGTTATATCTTCCGACAGCAATCACTTACATAGAGTGTTTGGATCGAAACACGGGTCTGTCAGTCACTCTGCTCTGCTCTGAGCCGAGGAGAAAACTTTTCTCGTATCCTACAAGTTTTATCCAATGAGGAGAGAGAACGGCATAAAGGGGCAGTCCTCTCTGTGTGTGCAGCCAAGGGATGCGCCTGAATGTGGTGACGTAGGGACGAGGACCAATAGATCCATGACGAGGGCGGGGGCTGCTAACTCCATCGGCTGACAAGACGTTATGGTGCGTTCAAGGCAACTCTTAACTGGTGTTTTTCCGACCTGTGAAGTGGTACCAGTTCGATCTGGTACGAGTTCACGAGTCAGAAGTTACGAGTGGCCGTTATAGTGACTTTCACAGGTAAAACAGGTCGGAAAAACACGAGTGGGTTGCCTGGAACGCTACAAAGTCGTAAGTGTTGTTTCAAAAGCCTGCCTGGAATGCAGCATTAGCCAAAACGACCGGATCGCTTACTTCTGCTTTAAGTACAGAATATGAGTACTTTTGCCACCTCTGTGTACAATAAAAATGCCTACGATTCACCATAGTGAAGTACATTAGGATACATTTTGTGTCCGGCAGGTAAACTTAGGCTATGTGAACAATAACATTGATGAAATGGATTCAAGATGAATTATCGTGTGGTTATTTGCTTTGCAGTGAATCGTGCAATGGAAATACTTTTTACTTTTAATAATACTTTTGAGTAAATTTCAGAGCCTGTACTTTTTACTTTTACTTGAGTAGATATTTGGATCAGTACTTTCACTTTTACTTAAGTCGTTTTTTACACAGGTACTTTTACTTCTACTCGAGTAAAGAATCTGGGTACTTTTGCCATCTCTGCAGCAGTGTATGGATGCCATTTCGCCATACATAGAGAAACTGCAGGAAGGGTATTATGCAGACTGCCCTTTCTATGGGGGTGAGGTGTTTGTTTGTGGAGGAATTGGCGAAGTCAATGCAGACATGCCCCAGGCAAACCACTGTGCCAACTGTTTGTCATCAACTGCAAACAAGAGGTTAGATTATTACTTCACAAGTGTAGTGTTGTTTGTTGTGTCTATATTGTGCAAAATCTTTATATTTCTAATCCCTTTTACTGTGACCTCTCAGATGTAGAATTTGCACAGTCGACAAGGCCGACCTCTCCAACCCACAGGCTGCCAGTGAAGCACCCCGCAGGACAAAGGCCAACACAGTCAACATCATCACAGCCATGTCTGAAATGGGTGTCGTGGAGAGGAAACAACACGAAACAGAGACTGGGACCCTGTATAGCCCAAACAATCAGCTGTTCTCCGATGAAATTGTCATTGAACCACACATGCAGGTAAATGTTTTGTATCTCTAGCGACAACGAAGCTCTGTGCAACTATATCTGGACTGAACATTTCCTGCTCTGCCTTGGGATTAAAATAGTAAATGGGTATGATGAAAACAATACAACGGGTGGCTTTGTATTTTGTTTCAGACAAGGATTGATCACTTCCACCTTGATGCTCTCGGTGTTGGAAGACTGCAAATAAGTCTGATTTGGGGCAACATGAAGGGACAAGTCCAACAGTTTGTAAGTGATCTGATTGTTGCGATCGACAGACCTCATTGGCTCAAACAGGTAACTAAATTTATTCTGGGCATGTTCTTTTTTCAAATTGATCTATCCTTTATTTATCCTTCATCACACAACACATGTTCTTTCAGCTCCCAGATCTTCATCACTTGGCATGTGCCACTGGCTGTGAGGTGCTACATCTTATTCAGATTTGGCCCATAATAGCCAGAGATGTTTTGTGTTGCCCTGAGGCATTCACAGCAGCTTCAGCTGAATACATTGGCCGCAACAATTGCCGCCTTGTCACCAAAGCCAACAACTTGCTCAGTGGCTACTTGTCTTCAATCCAATCAGCAAGTCTGACTGACGAGGAGGCAAGGCAACTCCAGGTTCAGATTAGTGACCATCACAGACTATTTGAGAGGGTAATTTTGTACCATCATTATGTTCTGTCTTCAATGCTACTGTACGTTTAGAGATTTAATAACTTTTTGTTTACATCTTTTCCTTAAGATTTGGAAGGCAGATGTGGCAAACCGGGCCAACATCCATTGTGCCTATCACATTGGGGAGCAAATTGATATGCTGGGCCACCCTATGATTGGTGACTGCAACCACTTTGAGCGATACCACCACAGGATCAAGGACATGGGTAATTAAATTTCCCGTACATTTCATAGGTCCTAAAGGTGTTTGAAGCTCACTGTCTTGATATGTCTGTTGTACTTCAGTTATCGCTCACAAAAATGGCGTCAGTATCGAAAAATCAATGGTGAAGAGGATTGCTGTGTTGGAGGCCCTTTGCACATTGTCAACACCAAATGATGAAATAGCAGAAAATACATCTGTCCACGGGCTTCCAGGCTACGCCCTTGTTTACAGGCCATCAGGATCAGCCACAGTGATATCTGCAGCTCAACTTCGTGAAAGACGTGGGCATGGTAGGAAAATCTATATGTTACTAAAATAAATTACTAAAGTAATTGTATTGCTAATTAACATATTCTTGCATGTTCTATCAATGATGTCTAACATAAAGGTAACAACATTCTTTAATTTATTCTAATTCATTTCTTAACAGGGTTGCACCTTGGAAACCAAATGCCAGGGGCCTCATTTATCATTGTGGATACACGCTTTTTTACACGCTCTTTCCCCCATTTTGTGCGTACGCACTTTTCTCCGCCTAATTTGGGATCTATCAAACCAAAACTTGTCGGGAGTAAGTGCAAAAATTTACGACCAGTCCGACCATGGCGTACCGGCATTTACACGCTTTTTGAAGAACAAGAGGAATTGGCGACGCCGCTGCAGAGTCAGAGAACTGCAGTATGCGAGGGAGAGAGGAGCGCGGACACTGTTTGAAGTAGCAAGTGGTGGTGATGATGACCCCCCCCACCACCACCACCACCGCACACGTGTTGACGTCGGCACTTTACATGAAAAGCACAGCGACTCAGATTTTTCCCCTGTGCATTTACACTAGTTTGCTCCTAAATACTGGCTTTATAAAACGAATTTCGTTTTCTTTTGATATTGATATTTTTCCCCTGCATGTAGGCTACACCTCTTCCACAACCCGTCTGTCCAGTCTGGAAAATAATTTCTGCGACGTGCGTGTGTTACGTAGCCAGACTGGACACACACAAGCAAGCAGCAAGCACAATAATGTCGGAGCAAATCAAAGCAAATGAGAAAACATGATCGATATTTTTTGTGTGAATAATATTTATTGTATTTAACAAAATTGGGTGCTGCCCAACATCATTTTAGGAAAAGTCACAGACTGGTGGACTTCAATGTTTTTTTTTGTTGTTGTTTTTTTTTAATATATAGCTATGCACAAATGAAAATCAAATCTTCCAGTGAACGGAAGTTGGGGGTTAGTGGAAAGGCGTGCAAAGTAGTACTGACTGGCAGTGGAAACCCTGCTTTAAATTATTATGACATAATCTAAAATAAGGGGCAGAATAAATATGATTCTTCTTCTTTCTGTTCTGTTTCATTTAGATTTGGGAGTTTTTTGTTTTTATTGTAGCCTTTCAATGCAAGATGATGTTTCTGACTGATATTGCCGTGTTACCGTGTATCTCGCTTTCAGAGAAATTCCGCTTCTTTCTCCGCTCTCCGTCCGTCTGTTGTCTTCACCGTCTTCCACTGACGTCATTCCACACGTTTCCAGAGTGCACATGGCTACTTAATATGCACGTAACTGATTTGCATTGACCACATATGGCTGTGTGGGGCCATTTAGGGGGCTGGGTATGAGGCGTGTTCTCATCCACGCTTTTCTCAGGTCCGGTGTGATCTATCAAGGGAAATACCGTGCAGCCGTGTGTACGCGGAGTTTGATAGATCTGAAAAGAGTGTATATTTTTTGGTCGTACGCACATTTTGCCTTTCCGTCGTACTGAAAATTTAAGAGGACTTTTACACGCTCTTTGATAAATGAGGCCCCAGAGCTATCTCATCTGAAAGTGGCAAAAATGATGCGCCAGCCAGACCTCATGGAGAGAATGGGGGATAGAGTCCACAGGACACAGGAACAGATCTTCCTTGGACCCAAGGTATGACCCCTGTAGTCGATCATTCTCAGTCCAGTACAGGAAAATACATATTAATGAATATTAATTATATATTATAATATAGGCCTACTGTAAGTACTATCTTCTTGTATAGAACCATTCTTAACATCATTTGGGGAAGCAAGAAGCGATAAATCTTAAGGAGATGCACGGCTACAGCAGCCGACTGAGAAGGGGAGACATTGAAAAAGACTTCGGTCGAAATGTCTGTGCTTGCCTGTCCTGCAATAAAGAATCGCCAAAGGGATATAGAGAGTGTGCTGGCTTTTTCTCCCCTTCTCATGCCTTGTCCACACGAGCCTGGGTATTTTTGAAACCGTGAACATATGTTCCCAGCGGCAGGAGTTGACGTGAGGTCGCAAAAATGGAGGTGACAAAGTGGATTTTTATCACTTTTTTTTTTTTTTACATCATCTAAATGCTATTTGTAGCCTATAGTTTTTCGATGAGAAAAATATAACGAAACGGTCGTCAGGGCGATCCTCTTGTCAGCTCCAAACTCACCCTCAATCACAAACCACAGCTGGTTTTCCACACAGCATCATTTACAGTAACAAGTGACGCTACAGATCAGCGGGGCCGCTGCCGGTGTGTTTTTAAAATTACAGAACTACTACAGTAGCGCTGCAGTTTCTTATTCCCCACCTTGTTTGTTTGAGAGTTTTTCGGGATGATTTTCATGAATGAACAGGCAATAGCCTATGTCACTGTCAGACCGGGTATGACGGGAGGGAGGGTCGCGCTGCTGTCATGCAGTGATAAAAAAGAGCCTATGCGGAGATGAGGAACGAGCCAAAAGCCGAAAATGTATTTGTGACGTCCGCGGTCGATATAAAGTGGATATGTTTCATTCATCCATGTTTTGACAGACAACACAACAGCCAGTGATAAGAGTTGCGCCGCACCGACAGCTCAGCCAGCCAGGTGATGCACACAGCACAACAACACAGCGCAGCAACATGTGCAGGCTGCTACAGCAGTGCACGTCAAAGGGACACCGCCGAAAATAAAATAAATAGGCCTACAAGTAGTTTTGAAATTGTTTTTGCGCATGTTTTCATCCATAAAATGACTAAAAATGAACACTATGGGGCCCTAGTTTCTTGGCGCAGCGCAGGTGGTGCACGGTAACGCAGCTGGTCTAATGCAAGTTTCGACCAGCGCAGCCTAGCGCAAAGTCAGATTGGAAGATTGGCAGATCGCGCTGTGCTGAGATAGCCGTGGCCGCGCAGCAGGGGGAGGCGTCACAGATTCAGCTTGGTGCACTGGAAGTTTCGTGGGAAAATGTCCCGCCGAGGTTGCGCTGAAAGCTCGCCACCTCCAACCAGGTCTACTCTCAGCGCAGGGCGGAGACCAGCAGGTGCAGTGGAAGTTTGGCTGACTGACCTGCAGTGCACACACGTCACCAAGACCTCACAGGCAGGTCTCCACAGTTCCAGGCACATTTCAATGCAATAAATATCCACAATAACCACTATTTAATGCAACTAATGGAATCAACACGTGAATTTATATCTATATAGATTGTCCCGTCACATCTGACGTCAGATCAAAGCAGAGATCAAAGGCTGTGGCACGCGTAATGTAAACTCCACCTGAATTAACACAGCAGGGACGAACTGGCACTGAAAAGCAGCTGGATGTCCCAAAAGCAGGACTGAGGGTGGATGACTGCATGTCGCTGCCATACCACTCTGCCCTTGTGATGATCGCTTTATTTATTTATTTATTTACTTATTAATTCATTAGCGGCGAGCGACCGCATCACGCAGCCGTAATGAAAAACAAAACGCAAATCTTCATCTCTCTTAGTCCACCACAACAGCCTCGGTATCAGATAGTCAGTATATAGCCTACTACAGTATACTCAGCATCTCTATCACAGAAAAAAAAAGAGACAGACAGAGAGAGAGAGAGAGAGAGAGAGAGAGAGAGAGAGAGAGAGAGAGATAGCGTCCTTTACGCTGATTTCATGGTGTTTGTTTATGTTGTGATTAGTGTAGCTTACACCTCTCATCTTGCTTACACAGGGTTTGAATAAATGTGAGTTTCTTTATTAGTTTATTAGTTGTTGTTTCTTACATTGGGCAGGGGTTCTCAGTGTATCAGATCAATCCTGGTTAAGTATATTAGTAAACTCATTATTGGTCACTCTGAGATCGGACCTCCGGACCAAAACAGCTGTTTCCTCCTGGGAGAGGTTCGGCCTCTGGCGTCGCTGTTTCCTCCGTCCATGTCCAAGTATAAAATGACAAACTTGCAGCGCGCATCACCCGCCGCGCAGTTAAAGGTGAGGAGAGGAGCTCCTTTGATTGGTGAAGATCTGACTCGGCTGTGTCAAACCCACTCCACGCCTTTCTCTCCTCCTCCTGTCTCCCTCCCGCCCTCTCTCCTCCCTCTTTGCCGTTTGCGCCGGTGGGAGGGACGAGGGGAGGGATTGCGCTGGTCTAAGTCTGACTGCGTGGCCCACCAATCTTGCGAAATGGACCTGGGCCACACCCCGTTGGCGTGGCGAAGCTGCGCTGATGTTAGACTTCACCTGGTCTAAGAAACTAGAGCCCTATAAGCGGATTTCTTGATAACGAATTATTTAAACAGCATTTGTATAGAAATGATTCCGTCCCAAGCCTTTTGATCCATAAGCGGTTTCCACTGTATTTTGATTGGTTAAAACAATCATGTTTTAAAACATGTTTTTATTACACCACTCGTGTGGACGCGGAGCAAAACTCCGGTTTCAAAAATACCCGGGCTCGTGTGGACTAGGCCTCAGTCTGACTAATACCTGAAACACAATCAGTCACGTCAGTAGACTCCTATGTGTAATGGAACCTAGTTTACCTCTACAGCAAATAATCCGGCCCTTAGTAACGACCTAGCAACAGAAAGGATTTTCTAGTCCCAGATGAGTGAACTCTGAGCTGACGTTCATGTTTTATCACAGTCTTGGCCCCTGACAGACTTTCCCAAACTAAACCAATACCATGTCGCCAACACACACTACATGAAAAGTGGGATTTTCGACAGTTAGCGGCACTGTAGATTGTCGTGGAAGTTCAGGTTTGCGAATGCATACGACAATTTGCAGGAAACACCCACAACTGTCGGGAATTGTCGTGAATTGTCAGAAATTGTGCTGGGCAGTTTCCCCCCCATCACCCCCCTCTCCCTAATTCAAGGGAAGGCTTTAACATGTAAATGATCATGCTGTGAGCTATACAAATGCAAATCAGTGTAGCTTGGTAGCAGGAGGAGTGTTATTCCAGGTAAGATTTTTCTAAAAGGTATTAACTTCATTTTAATCCTTATAAAACCCACTGTCAATTTAAAACATCCACAAAAAGTTTTTATGCATTTGAACACATTTTGTCAATACTGAGAAGTACGCTGGTGTATTAGGGCCATATGTAAAAAAACAAAAACAAACAAACAAAAAAAACCCAACTATTTTAAAAGAAATATATTCAGAGAAAAAACAAACAAATTGACTTTAATCATCATCTAAATAGGTTTTTAAAAATTATGTAAAATGTGTTATCTACTACAATGTTATGTAAAAAAGATTAATACAACAACCACAACAGTGAAAAGCAACCACATTTTAACTAGACAATTTAAATGGGACTTTTCCCAGGTTTGTCTAATGAATACAACTTTGAACATATATTTTGGAATGAGTGTTGAGAGATGGGCAAACCACATCTCGCGAGTTCTTCCATATAACAATGAACTCCCCTGTGATTGGAGGACCCGACGAGACTCATCCAATCACGTGAGGTCATGGGCGGGACTAACACGGAAGTACTTGCAAGGAGTTCTTCGCTTGTCTGAAGAGCCTGGTGATGCGAGGCTACAAGGAGTAAACAGACTTCTTCACAACTTTTTCTAACTTTGCTGATTCGTTGACTACAATGGCTGGACAGCGTCTTAACCATAGACATACTTCGCCTCCCCCTCAACTCCTCTGCGTGGACGCGAACACCTTTCCACAGCAAGTCGGCAGACCGACGAGAGGAGAGTGCTTTTGAACGCTGTTAGTGGGCTGTCTCGTCAGATAACTACCGCCGACACAGACTCGGACTGACTGCCTTCATGCCTTGGAGATGAAAAACAGGCCAGAGGAGCCCAACTCTAAGAGGAAAAGACGGATGCAATCCCCAAATTGCGGTAAGAATATGTTCGGTGCCTGCTTGCTAAGCTAAGTAGCCTCAAAGTAAAGCTTTCTTTCCGTAGCCCAAGCTAAAAGTAGCCTGAACCAGTGTGTTGCTTTATCAAACTGTGTTTCTGTGTATTTACAGGATGCAGTACGCCGTCTTCACAACTCTGAGGCAACTTGGAGGAGCTACAAACCAGAGCAAGGGTAAGATTTAAAGAATAGGCTATGTGTTCATTCTGCTGCATAAGGAAAAACGTAAACAGATACTCATCTTAACCGTACATTTTGTTTTCACAGACTGACCTCGTGACCACTGTGCCTGATGCCGATAAAGACACTATTGTGTGTAAGTAACGTTTAGTACTTTCTGCTTACTGTTCAATGTAAGGGGATGCATGTTAATGCTGTGCCTAAGTGTATCTGTGTTATACTTGCAGCGCAGGCGGAAGCTGTGAAAAGGTCTCTGGAGCTCTGCAGCCTCACATTCAGAGGCAAATCCTAAATACAGGGCAACACACCACAGATGTTTACAACATGGACAAAATTAAAAAAGAGTGTCATCTGTTACCTACATCCCAGACGCAGCAAACAGAGCTGTGCCGTATGATCATGGAGGAGAATGCTGTGTGTTGTGTTTTGTGCTATGTATACATACATTTTTTATTATTATTTATGCCAATAAAGCTCTTTCTGTGAATAAACATGTTGCTGGCAATTTTTCTTTGCTCAATAAATTCATGTCCATAGGATAACAATATTTCAACCAATTAGGAGTCATTTTCCTAATTTAAAAGTAGCCTATATGTCAACCAATCGCGAGTCATTTTTCTAGTTTAAAAGTATACATATGAACCAATCACAAGTCATTTTCCTAGTTTAAAAGTATACATATGAACCAATCACAAGTCATTTTCCTAGTTTAAAAGTATACATATCAACCAATCACGAGTCATTTTCCTAGTTTAAAAGTATATATATCAACCAATCCCGAGTCATTTTTCTGGTTTAAGAGTAGTGGTTTCAACCATGAGTGAGGCCATTCAAGCCCCGCCTGGCTGCTGCTGTTCATATGCTGATTAGAGCCATTAACACCTTCTGACCCGGCGCTGTTTCGCCGCGATTCATATGCTAATTAGCCCCTCCACCAGTGGTTCGTTTCCGTCAGTATGTGGCACGGACGAACGCGACGTTTGCAGTCCATAAATTGTCGTTAATTGCCGGTAATTAGGGAAATCTGCGGGCGTTTACGGGGACGAAAATCCCACTTTTCATGCTGTGACAGCTGATGGGGAAAGCCAAACACTGCGATTACTCCAGATTATTTAAAAGCCCAAAAATCAGAGAGAGAGAGAGAGAAACATAGAGGTATCTTCTGTTTCATCCAACAAAATATTCAGCCCCAGGCCATATTTTATTTTCACCGTGGTCACAACTAGTGTCTCTTTGACCTGCACATACAGAAGGGAACAGCCACTGGGCTAAAACAGGGCTGTATATACACTAAAAAATGGGTATTTAATTGTTCTAGAATTTGAGTTTGGCACCTGAAAGGAGCACTCTACAGGAGGTTGATTAAGTTTGTGATTTATTTTCATGAGTAACATAACGTTTCTAAAATTATAAAAATAAGAATTCATACTTGTTGTATAATCACACATACAAACTACCAGGAAAAAACCTTTCTTTGTGAGGACCACCTTCGCTGTCTCTACCACCTTCATCTTCTCCATCGCCTTCATTGTCCCCGATGCTGTCAACATCTCCCTCAGCTTGACTGTCTTCCTCGTCTTCTCCATCATCCTGCTCACCTTCGTCCAGCTCTAGGTCCAATTCATCTACAGAAAAGCATATTTGATGCAAAAAATAAATATAATTGTTGTTGCAGGTTTGTACTCCTGACATGTTTTTTTAAATATAATTTACCAAAACACTACGGCATATTTACTTTATATATTCCAGGGCTGTATTTACATCCTACCAATTCAGAAAACGAACAAAATGCTGCATACAACTTTGTTATTTTTATCAGTCTCACTCATTTGTTGAATTTATACCAGGGGTCTCCAACCTTTTTTCCTCTGAGAGCTACTTTTGGAAATTGAAAATGGCAGAGAGCTACACTGTAACATTAACTCTTTACGTTCTTAAAAACTGTGTTTCCCACTCTTCATGAAAATAGTAGCCTATTTAAGCCTCTATAATACACAATACTAAAATTTTCTACTCGATATCAACACTCAGGAATCTCTCTCTAACGTCCTCTCCCACTACAGCTGAGTTCTTCTAGTACCTCCTCAGTGGGGCGGGGTTGTGGCGGGGCGATGGCGGGTCCACATTGTCTCTCTTTTTTTCGAGCCTCTCATCAGTGGAGGAAACATGATCTAGTGCTCCCCATCCTAGGCAGGAAAAAAGAAACCTTTATATTAAACCAAAAGAATCCATAACTGTTCATGTCACAATGCAACACTAGCACATTTCAAAGTCAGTTAAAATGATATAATAGACAATTTCCATACCAGGACAAGGACAATTGGAAATGTGGAATATAAAGTTTTAACCATGTCACTATTGATTAAGCACATGTCTGTAATGTTAAACTTTACATCTTAAAAACTATGAAAACTGAATAACAAATATATCTTGATTTTTAAATAACTAGAATATAGTAGGGATATAACGGTATCAGTAATACCAAAAATCACGATAAGAAAAGTGACTCAATATTAATTGTGGGCATGTACAATAAGAAATTATGGCGCTTCTGGCAAATACTGCAGTTTCAATGTGAGACGGTTGTCCATGTCTCGCGTCAGCTGACTGTTAAAGGATTAGTTCGGGTCTTCTGACATGAATCTATGTGGCATCCCCATCAGCAGTTACATGATGTGACAGTGACTTTCCCCGGACTGCGTCCCGTGAGCGGAGTTCCGGCCTGGTTTCGGTGCTGACTAATGTAGTCCGGCTAGTTGGCTGGGGTCACGGAAATAAAGCATTTTGCTTCTCAAAGCAATATACCCCTGCACCTTGTGTGTGTGGGTTGACGGTACTGAACAAAAATGTAGCTTTGTCACAAGGAGTCAACAAAGGACAGCATGCGTTAATAACAGCAGGCCTCATTACTGCAGCAAGGCTGATACTGAGGACTCAACTGATGAGAGAGACGGCATCCTTCGAATATCTGATTGCCAGGAAGAACAATGTTAAAGGGAAGTTCCATTCAGTATGGGACTATTTATTTCGATACATCAAGGACTTGTCACAATAAGCATATGTTGAATCACATCACAATTGATATAATCACAAACATACAATGGTACAGAGGGGTGTTGTCCTTGTAGTTTTGTTTTGACTGCCTGTTTGTTTTTGTTTTGTTTTTATCTGTTTGTTGTTGTCTTTTGTATGTATTTTATTATTTGTTGAAAGATAAATAAACACTTTAATGACAAAAAATAAATACAATTTAGCGATCACAAAGCCGGTGAAGCTGCTTTCCTGCCTCCATGAACTCCTCCATGAACTCTTTACCTGAACGGTAAACTTCTTTGTTTTGGTCCGCTTCCCGTTGCCATGGAGCTGGTGCAGTAGGATCCAGCCATACTTATGCTGACTCTCTTGGTTTACGGTAACGACTTTTTTCTTCATTGATACTGCTCCTCCGTGCTGTTGTATATGTTTTGTTCTCTATTGCGGCTGGTTTTGTGTTGTTTACATTCTGCAGACTCATTACCGCCACCTACTGCAAGGAAGGAGACATGAAGTTTAATGACAGTACTAAGACCCCCTCCCCCACACAAGCAATACCTACGCCAACCACTCTGTTCACAGTTGCATCACAAGATTTCTCAGTAATGTCTTCCTGTCGTGTTACAATACAATAAAACAGTTAATCAATAGGGAATGATAGAGGCCTATATTGAAGGGGAACTGTGCAAGATTTGACAGAACAGTTTGATGTCAGAAGGATTTGAACTTTCCTTCCTTCAGCACCATCTGCTGGTTGACAGCAGAATGACACTGTGGTGGACAGGTGTGTAAATCTTGTTGTTGTGACTGAGTGCAGCTCTCCCAGCAGGTGGAGGCTCAGCTATGGATCAGTGTGAGGACAGAGAGGAGGGAGCCCCCCCCTCTGAAACCACTGTGGGTGGGGAACATGAGAGCCGGACCAGAGGTCAAAGGTGAGATGAGGATCTCTAACTGTCCAGGGGTCTCATTTATAAAACTGTGCGTGGGATCGTTACTAAAAGGGTACGTACACCCAAAAGCCAAGTTTTGCGTGCGCCAGTACTAATCAGATTTATAAAACCCTGCGTACGCACACTTGCAAGCAAACTTCCCTTTATAAATCAGAGAGTTCCTACCAGTGTGCGCAGCTGAATCCGCTTCACGTTTCGCCCTGTACACGCCCTGTTTTAACCCTAGATGGTCAATGCAAACCACCACATGAATGCGATCTGCATGTAAATGAGCCTGACGTGCTGTTCTGTTGCTGTTGTGAATTAGCTGCAGGTGTGAAAGTGACAACGTGACGTGTTGCTGCAGCTGTCAACGGCGTCAGCGGCTCAGAGCGCACGCGGTGTTGTTTTGTTGCGCTGCCTCTCAAATGCTGGACCCGGTTCGGCACATAGTTACAACAATGACAACAGTTCTAATCTGAAACGAGTTATTAACCATTCATCATGGTCTCCCTCTCCCTCCTTTCTCCTCCAGCGGTGCCGTGGTGCAGAATTACATACGCACGGGGCACCGCTGTATTATTTACAGTAATTAGACTGATCGATAAAACTTTGAATAATTAGCGGAATCAGTTACATTCTGAGGAATGATCAAACATGACACTTCTCTTGATAACAAGAAAACAGAATGTAACAATTGTGCAAACGATTACTGGATTTTTTTCCCCAGGGTTTGAGATTTAATTGACTCTCGATCATATGTTCACACAGTATCATAGGAACATGTAGTTATTTACACTATGTATTTATCCCATGCAGCAGCGCCGTCCTCTCCTCCTCCTGCGCTCTGGGAGTGGACAATATGACGGAGAGACGGTGGTGATTAAATATAGAGAAGGAATTTTGATTTTGAATTTTAAGTTACAGTAGATTCTAAGAAGATGTTTCTGAAACACCAGTCCAATGCAAAATAAGGCTGTTGAATTAAATCACCGTGGCAACATGGATCTAACGCATACGGGTTGAAATTAAATGTGTGACGGCCGATAATAAAAACATAATCGTTCTTCTCAATCATCATTTCCTGAGTCTGACTTTGGTTCACCACCACACCGTCTGTGTCAGTTTTTAATGTGACAGTGTAGTGCTATATTGTTTTACTATTATTATTAGTACTAATAACAGTGAATAACTCATTTAAATCAACAAGCCATTGTTTCAGTCTCACAACAAGATCAGAAGAACTGAGTAGAGAGACTTTGTCATTATAGAAATATACAGTTAATTCTCCTGAATGGTAAATATATATATAAATGTTAAGTACAATAACAAATGATCTTGTGCTCAAAATATTAATGTTGTTAGGAACATCATTGATAAGAGAGTTGGTAATAGAAAAATCTCAATTCCTGTTGTGATTAAAGCCCTGAGATGAACATCAGGTAGAATTTTTTTTTTTTTTTCCCCAGGTAGAATTTAACAGTGCAGAGTAAAGGTCAGTAACTCTGTCTGTGGTTAAAGTACCAAGAGTTCTGCTGATCGAATGTTCACTGGAACAAGTGAACCAGTTTCAGCTTTAAGATCATCATACACACTGTCATTTTAGAAATGTTTCTATTTACTCACAGTATATGTGTCAGGTCTGGGCTGGAAGGAGGTTTTCAGGTGCAGAGTGGCAAAAGGCAGAAGCCAGTTTTATTTTAACAACAAAAAACCACTCCAAAGGAGGGAAACAAAAAACACTCACGATGAGGCAAAAAGGCAAACAGGCAATTGGACAAGGAAGCTCAATAAACTATGGACTATGGGCTGGGGTGAACGAAGGACGAAACACTCTGGCACAAGACAATGGGAGACACAGAACCTATATAGACACACAGGTAATGGGGAACAGGTGGAGACAATCAGAAATCAAGGCAGGCAGACTGGTGACACACAAGGGAAGGGCAAGTGACCTGAAACGAGAGGGCAGTTAGATTTCAAAATAAAACAGGAAGTCACAAGACAAAAACAAAAACATCATCACTGTGTTGTGACAGTATGTTAGAAATAAACCTGGCCCAGAACTTCATGACTGTTTGAGAGAATGCACACTAAAAGCCTTGGCCATTTGTGCTGTTCAAAAAAGAGTTTCAGGTTTAAATGGACAAAGAAAATGTGGCCAATATGGTTCATCCATTTTAAAAGGACTGTAAACAGCAGCTAAATATAATTACAGACAACTAGCTACAGAACTTTATAGTGTAACATTACAGCTCCCTGTTTTCTATTTCTTTTACAACGCAATGAAGTTCTGTAGTGTTCACAACGGGTTCACACAGGCTCAAAGAGGGAAATTACTGAGTTCAGGGGAATCAGCTGGTGGCTCTGCCTCAGCTGTGTGATACCATTATGAGAGGCGACCAGAGATTCAGACTGGTTTGAATCCATCTGACCATCTGTTTGCCTTTTGGGAGGGGTTCATCTCTTCCCCTTACCCCTGTAAACTGCAAAAATGGGCGCACGATCGATAAATACAGAAATTTGAAATTAATCCAAAAACAGTCATATAGTAAGTCAGAAATCAGTCATACAGTGTAAACCCAGTTTCAAACTGTTTGTCATTCCTCTTTCAGGGAAAATACGGAGACACTCCCAGAGATCCTTTTGAAGACTTTGGAGGATTTGGGAGATGATGATTTTTATACATTCAGGTGGCACCTGTGGCAGAGAGGAGTCCTAGAAGACCTCCCATCAATCCCAAAAAGTCGACTGGAGAAAGCAAACAGAGAAGACACAGTGGATCTACTGGTCCAGACCTACTGTATAAACACTGTGAAAGTCACCAAAACAGTCCTGGAGAAGATTAATCAGAATGATCTACTGAGAAATTTCACACAGCCCATCTCAGAACCCAAACGTAAGTTTGATCAAAAAAGTGAAGTTATAAGGACATTGTAGAGTGGTCAATCGAAACCAGGTGGATGAGGACAGTTTCATCATCCAAAGAGCTTCTTTGGTCTTGTCAGCAGAGTGGGGAGTTTCTGTAGGGAGTCTTAAATGTCACATGTGGGTAGTGGCAGTCTTACAGCCTGGTCGCACTGGACGCGGAACCGAAGCGCAGCGCCCTGGAGCGGAGGCAGTTTCAGATAGGCGCACATGTTAACCAGTCTGCCTGGTCGCACATCTCACGCTCTGGAGAGCAGTGCGCGCACCTGCAGCTTTGACGAATATATTTTTAATTTATGATAATCTGCAATATATGATTTTTAATTTTATTAGGATACATGTGCGCAAACTGGAAAAAAAAAAAAAACAGGGCTGGGGAACATTTACAAATTGTGGGAGTCAACAGTCTGGACTTAAAGAGCCATTTTGTAACCTTGTAAAGTAGCAAGAAAAATGTTAACCATATTGTAATGTATTATTTTTAACATATTTATACGTCCTTCCATTATTATATATGGCACGATTAACAGTCGTTGAAGGGCACACTTAAGTCAGCTTCAGTTGTTTTCATTTGGTTTGATTAAGGGAAAACACACTTTTTGCCTGTACAAAGTTTGTCGCACCTGCATTCCAATATCTCTCTTTCACGTCTTACACTGTTGTCTCCACAGACCAAGCTTATGTGCCGTATGGAAGGCTGCCCCAGGGTCTTCAAGTACCGCAAGGCTCGGAATACACATGAGGTCAAATCCCACAACCTCCAGCAACAACGCGATCTACCAACCTCCCCACCAGTCTCCACCAAGGACCACAAAAAAGAGCATACTGTGTCAAGGTTAAGCTTCGGCTTTTTTTTGCTGAGCATCCGGGATGCTGTAAGGGAAGGAGATGGCGAGAGGGTACTGAGGCTGTACAAAGTGGCCCTTATGATTTATAAAGCCTATAATCACACTCAGTATGCCCTCAGCACATTCTTGCTATCCGTCCAAGTCAGTTTCACTCTTCCACCGAAGTTGGCCCACAGCCTCACGTGGAACCGATTCTGGAACAGCAAAGGGGGTAAAGGAAACAACATCAGCCTAGACTTGCATCTTGAACATATGAACAATTTTCTGAAATCTTTTTTGAAAGGCCTTGGGGCGAACCTGACAGAGCCTTCGGCAGACAGAATAAGCAGGTCCGTCAGTGTCCTCAAACAATTGTTACATACAACAGACACTGAGATTGGAGTGGCCAAGCAAAGTGGCAGGCACCACACACCTGACCAAAAAAGGACATCAGAGTGCTTGCAGCGGTAGCCCTGGAGGAAGAGCTCTTTGAAAATCATCCTGGGAGAGAATTCCAAGCCTTCCCTGGTTTTGACCAGGACCTCTTGTCTACATTAAATTATGTGAACTTCGGGTTGTGGATGAGGGACAAACTGAGAGAGTGGGGAGTTGTTCAAAAGTGAAAATCCCCGGACATTATAGTATCTCCCATTTATCTGGTGCATTTGCTTGCTTCAAGACTTTTGAAGTCAACAAAAGGGTCTACTAACATGATTAGATTTAGCTATGGACCACCTGGAGTCCCCTCAGGGAACATTGGTTAAGACCACTGGTCTAGCACTATTAATGTAGTTATTGGTTGTCTCAATTGACCAAAAAACAAAACAAAAAGACTGAATTGGGCATAAAACAATGACATATTTATTCAGTTGCATTCAGAAAAGTACAAAAGTATCTCAAAACAATTTTCAGGCCAACATCATATGTCATCATTTGAACTGGAACTTGAATCCAGATTGGATTCACAATCTGCATTTTCATCTGCCTCATCAAAATAACCACGGTAATATATGTCTGGCTCACAAAAGCTGTCCTCCTGGGGGGAGGCAGGCGGCATATCTTCAATGTCATGAAAAACATCATGGATCACTTGTAATATGTGTCTTGCATGTTGGGGGCTGAAGACAGGAAGGTGGTTATCAATATAATCTAAGTCGAAGATGTGTGCACAGTTTTTCAAAACGGCATCAATCAACTGTCTGCTAAAACCTGTGCAGGCAGCCTGGCTAGTGAAGAGGTATGGATGGTCAGCAACCAAATCATTTTTGTACTTCTCCAACATGTCCTTGATTAATATTTTGTGATATTTGCAGGTGGCGGAACACCTCTCCTACTGCTGGTATTGAACGGCAGTAGATAATGATCGGTGCCATCGATGTAGCCTTGGCTCTAACATCATCCACTATCCAATCCAGGCATTGTAGTTGTTGACGTGGTGCAGAGGCAAAGCCTAGTCGGATGTTGGTACGATTAGGGCTCACAATCACCTGCTTTGCCCCATCCATGTGTAGAATTTTGGCGACTCTGTCTCTGGACCCCATGTTTGCTGATGCTGTCAGAGCCAACACTGGTGTTCCTGAACAAGACATAAGAATAAAAATATAATACATGACATGTTTACTTTATTGATCTCAGCATATGTCACAAATCAACAGTAGTATTTGCTGTAGAATGGTGCAATGACATGTATAAATAGATAAAAACAAATTTGTTAGCTGTTTTACTTGCTGTATGGCACCCCCTACAACTTTATATTTGTTCCCATTTTCAACTGTTATTATATTTGACACTTGCTTTGGTAAAAAGAAACTTTCAATTGAGACGACTCAAAATTAAATGGAGGGGTGGGGGTGGGGGCGGGGGAGGGTGGCTCACGAGGTGACCTCAGTCACTATAGTTGCAGTTACAATTCTACTCACCCTGTTTTACTATGGAGCGAAGTTCTCCAAGCTTTGCAAAGCTCTCTCTGAAGGCAGGCTTTCCGTTTGCACCCTGTTCCCTGGTGACAATAACGAGGCAGACAGTATTTTAATTAGCATGTTCACAATGAAGCTGCAAAGACAACATTGGGCTTACATTATCACAAGCACTGGTAACAATGTTGTTGGCTAACTACAACACAAATAAGCAAAGCATAACTTTTAACAGTAACAGGAGACCTACATACAAATACAATGTTATTATATTTACCATTTGTACGCTACGTGGACCTCGTCGACGACAATCCCCATGAGGTTCTGGCGATATACGGGATTTTCCAGCATACTTCGCCACTTCTGATTCAGCAACCAGGTCTCTGGACTGCCGAATACAAGCTGGCATCGCCCCTCTTGTATGTCCGTGTCAGCGTCAACACCGAGCCGCATAGCAGTGATTCCAAGTTGCGATGCCTCTTTTATCTGCTGTTTCATGAGCTCGATGAGCGGTGAAACAACAATGAAAATTGGATTTGAACTTGGTACCATTTTCTTTGACACCAGCGGTGCAAGTTGGTACACCAAACTTTTGCCGAATCCAGTGGGAAGAACAGCGACAACGTCATTTCCGCCAAGAAACTCAACAAGCGCCGACTCTTGCTCTTGTTTAAGTTGTGTAATTGATGGTATTTCATTTAGAACTTCCCTTATTGCTGTTTTTACGCTGCTGTTCGATAGCTCCGCCATGTTTGTTGTGGTGAGTCGCGCAGTGTAGTGACGTTATCATCCGGGGCTTTGCGCCAGTCGGTCCCTGATTGGCCAACGTGCTGTGTCAATCACAGCGGCGACGCTGATTGGCTCGGCCTTCTGAGGGTTTCAGTCCAAACGCTTAGAATGGGGATGAGGCCAGACTCTCCCTCAGAATGAAATGAAATGCAGTTCCGGGAGAGGCGGGTTTACGAGGCTAGGTTTGTGCAGCTTGAGAGTCAGAGAGTGAAAGTGTGTGTCTCACACTGCAGTGACATCACATGGAGAAAAGACATGATGAAGTGTTTCCTCCTGGTCTCCTCCTGCTCTGTATCATCACTAGATAAAGACTCCAGCTCCTTCTTCTCTGTGCTCAGTGTTCATCCATACATACCAGCCTCCATGTGAACACAGTGATAAAACAGTGTGTGTGTGAGAGCCATGTAATGTCCATGTGTGCATGCTGACTAGGGATGGGTACCGAAATTCAGTACTTTTTTGGTACCGACCGAATTCCCTCCAAAGTACCGAGTATTGATTCACGTAAAGTCAATCGGTACCACATTTCGGTACCTGAACGCACCTTCGTCGTGCGTCAGCGAGAGAGCGTGCAGTCTGCATGAGCACCGCACACTCACGCCCGCCCCCCTTCTCCCTCTATTTCTCTCTCTCTGAAATGAGACGTGGAGAAGCGGCAGCGCCAGCCCGTTGTTTTAAATCACTACCTGAAAACAGCCGTCCGTCATTTAACAATGAGGACGGACTGTTGTGACAATCTGTACCGAAGCGGTCCGGTCCCGAGTCCCGCTTCTCATCACAGCGGCGCCATTCAAGTCCTCGTCACGAGAGCACATCTAAACGAGGACAAAGTCTCCCACTCTCCTCTCGTCAAAACGTGAAGTCCACATGTTGCAGAGTTTGCGCTGCAGTTTCAGTTGTTGTTTTGATTTGACAAAGTTTCACACAGAGCTTTCTGATGGCTGTAGGAGTCTCTCCATGTTTCTCCTTTTCCCACAGTGAAAACTGACATTTTTTCAGACAAGACAACAGTCTCAAAAACTTTTTTTTTTTTCATTGAATGACTATTCCATTATATGAAAATCATTGCCCATCCCTAAAACATAAAAAAATATATTTACCTCTTAACAACAGAGGTAAATATTAAAATTTTAGACATTTTGATTTTTTATTTATTACCACACACACAAAAAGTACAGAAAACAGGTACCGATTGGTACCGATATCGGTTCCCAGGTACCGAGTATCGATACCGTATCGATTCAAATGCGAAAGGTACCCATCCCTAATGCTGACAGAGAAGGTGCTGCTCTGACCCTCCTCCTCCTTTCAGGGTGGAGCCTGCTGGAGTCCAATTCTTGACATCAAGTCCATCGAAGTGTAAGTGTGTTTTTACTTTGAGCAGCACATTCAACCATCTTCACACTGTCACATCACTGACCTCATGAGTCTTCATCAAACTGTCAATAACTGATCACATGATCAATAACTGCAGCTGTGTCTTGTTCTCTCCATCAGATTCCTGTCCACTCACAATCGACACAAACACAGTGAACACAAACATCAAACTGTCTGACAACAACAGGAAGGCGACACATGTGGAGGAGCATCAGTCATATCCTGATCATCCAGACAGATTTAACCAGTGGTTCCAGCTGCTGTGTTCAACTGGTCTGACTGGTCGCTGCTACTGGGAGGTCGAGTGGAGAGGAAGGGTTGATATATCAGTGAGTTACAGAGGAATCAGCAGGAAAGGAAACAGTGATGACTGTAGGTTTGGACAGAACGATCAGTCCTGGAGTCTGAACTGCTCTGATGATGATGGCTACTATGTCTGGCACAATGACAGACTGACACCTATCACCTCTTCCTCCTCCTCCTCCTCCTCCTCCTCCTCCTCCTCTGTCTCTAACAGAGTAGCAGTGTATGTGGACTGTCCTGCTGGCTCTCTGTCCTTCTACAGAGTCTCCTCTGACTCACTGATCCACCTCTACACCTTCAACACCACCTTCACTCAACCTCTGTATCCTGGGTTCAGACTAATCAGGTCTGATTCCTCAGTGAGTCTGTGTTGAGTGAAGCAGAGTCTCCTCCTGTCACAGAAACCTTCTCACTGTTGAACAGACAGTTCAGTCTCTACATGTCTGTCTCTGTCTCTCACTCACGTTTTCACATTCATGGATTAAATAAGTTGATTTTTCAAACTCTTCTCAGTGATTCTTGTAAACTTCTTCCTCTTCCTTTAAAGATGGAAGCGTCGATTATTACAGGACAAAAACCATGATGACTTTTACTCAGCTGCTGATGAAGGACGAGGCCTAATATCACCAAGCTAAAAGTCTCTGAGCCGCCAGCGTCACTGAGGAGAAAAACACATTTTTTTTTTTTTGCTCCAAGTCTTTTTATTTATATTTGTACATACAAAGATAATGTACAGAGTACATAAATTCAAAAGTATAAATGATCAGGAGTAATACAAATATAAACAACAACCCCCCCCCCCCATCCCTGCAACAATATTACTGCACCATTTTTACAATCTTGTGTTGAGTTGGTATGCAATTACTTGTATTACATGCATCGTATACATATCAATATTTATATAAATAAAAAAAAAGTGACACAATTAGAATAATAAGAAAAATAGTAGTTAATTAAACCAAAACAGCATGATAAACAAGTAAATGTAAAAAATAATAAATAAATAAAAAAGTGATTGAGAGTGGTCCTTATGGGTTTCAAATTATACATAATACAGTATCAGTCATATAAAACAGCAAAATTAGTGACATCTTATTTCTCTATATAATTTAAAAACGGTCTCCATGTAGCATGACATTTTTTGAATACATCCTCTTGTAGAGTAACGAATCTTCTCTAGTAAATGGTGTAGAAGGTCATTGATCCACATCTTAAAGGTTGGGGGAAGTTTTTCCTTCCACTTAAAAAGTATTAATCACCTACAAGCTATAAGAGATGCAAAAGCTATCGTATTCTGTGCCTGGCGGTTAAGGTGAGTATACTTGTTGAGTTATTCCAAATATGGCAGTAATGGCAGAAAGTTCAATAGGTACTTGTAAAACATCTGAAAAAGTTTTAAATATTGACTGCCAGAAGTTGTCTAGTTTGAACAAAACCAGAACATATGCGAGAGGGTAGCTGGTGCTTGCCTGCATCGATCACAAATGGGATCGACGTCAGGTGCAAACTTTGCTAGTCTCACTTTAGACCAATGAAGACGATGCATGACCTTGAACTGGATAACTGTATGTCGTAAGCAGATTGAAGAGGAATGTATTCTGTCTAAAGCTCTTTCCCAAATCTCCTCAGGAAGTTCAAACCCCAAATCGTCCTCCCACTGAATCTTTAATGATGTCAAGGGTTCCAAATTATATGTATTTAGTAAGGAATATATGTTCCCAATATTCCCTTTGGAACCTGAATTAAGCTTAAGAATGGAATTTAGGAGGGTATTGGGTGGTTGGGATGGGAAGTGAGTAAATGATGTTGATATGAAACTACGGAGCTGCAAAAATCTAAAAAGATGGGAGTTTGGGATGTTAAATTTTAATTTTAATTGATCAAAAGATGCAAAAATATTATTAATAAATAGATTCTCTATTGTGGCAACTCCTCTATTAGCCCATTCATGAAAAGCACCGTCTATGATTGATGGCATGAACTGGTGGTTTTTTTGTTATAGGAGCACAAGTGGGCAGGTCCTTGAGAGAAAAACTCCGTCTGAACTGTTTCAGAATTTTAAAAGATTGTTTCACAATTGGATTTAAGGTGAATTTAGATATGGAATCCAAGAGAGGAAGTTTTGAGCATAGAAGTGAGTGTAAAGAAGCATGAAGACAAGAGTTTTTCCATTCGTAACCACTCAGGGGTGGTGTCACCATATGGAGAGTCTTTCCAAAACAACATAGACCTAATATTGGCAGCCCAATAGTAAAAAACTGGAAGTTAGGGAGGGATAATCCTCCATGTTTTACGATGTTGTTGTAAGATCCTTTTCCGTATTCGGGGGTTTTTCTTGTTCCATATAAATCCCGACACCAAATTGGTCCACTGACATGAAAAAGGATTTAGATAGGTGTAGGGGAATGCACTGAAATATGTACAGGAATTTGGCAAAAACATTCATTTTAATTATGTTTAATTCTGCCTCCTAGTGACAGGGGGAGTAGACTCCAACGTTCCATATCTCGCTTAAAGGTTAGCCAATAATGGTGAAAAATTTGCTTTGAATATGTCTTTAAAGGCATGTGTTTATCCAGATTCCTAAATATTTAAATTTTTGTGGACTGACTTTTAAGCGGGAATAAACTAAAGTCAATTTGCTTAGCTGCTATATTCACTGGCATAATTTCACTACTTCTGTAGGTTAATTTTTATATCCTGATATTTTGCCGAATTCCTTCAAGCAGGTTTAGAGTATTTGGTAGGCTAGTTAAAGGGTGAGAGAGATATAAAAGCATATCATCAGCATATAAGGATACCTTATTATCCGAGTCATATCTCCGAATTCCCTTTATATTGATTTCACCACGTAACGCTAGAGCCAGTGGCTCAATCGCAATAGCGAACAGGAGTGGCGACAGAGGACAACCCTGTCGGGTTGCCACGGTGGAGAGGGAAGTAGGAGGAGAGGTTATTGTTTGTTCGAACAGCCGCAAGTGGAGACGAATACAGAACTTTAATCCAGGAAATGAATTTTTCACCAAAGCCGAATTGTTGAGAGTGTAGAAGAGATAATCCCACTCCACCCGATCAAACGCCTTCTCTGCGTCAAGTGATAGTAATATTTCTGGAATGTCGGGTGGAGTGGGGACCATAAAGAATATTAAATAGGCGTCTAATGTTAAAAAAGGAGTGGCGACCTTTAATAAAGCCAGTTTGGTCATCGGCTACAATTGAGGGCAAGACCGCTTCTAAGCGGCAGGCCAGCATTTTTGGAAAGGATTTTACTGTCTACATTTAAGAGTGAAATGGGACGGTATGAGCCACAATCTAGAAGGTTTTTATCTTTTTTAGGAATAAGGGAGATGGTCGCTTGTCGCATAGTTAGAGGAGAGAACCAGTGGCAAGTGACTCCTCGAATACAGAAAGCAGGATAGGAGACAGCTGATCTGCAAATTTTTTAAAGAATTCGCTCGGGAACCCATCGGGTCCTGGGGACTTTCCAGCTTGCATGAGCTTAATTGCATTCATAAGTTCCTGTACAGAAAATGGTTTATCTAGCTCGGATGCAGTATTGTTATTAATTGTGGGGACATTTATTTTCCTGAAAAATGAATCAAATGGACATGGTCGCCAAGAGATTCACTATCATACAGCTTGGAGTAAAATCTATGAAAACATGAATTAATTTCAGAATGATCTATATGTTTAGTGCCCGATTCATCGTTTATCTCAGCTATAGTTCTATCCACAGTTTTCTGGTGGAGCTGATGGGCTAGAATCTTCCCTATCTTTTCACCACATTCGTATGTTTTACTCTGTATTTATTTATTAGTTTTCAATTTGTCTTGTTGATAGCAGATTGAACTCTGTTTGAAGAGTCAATCGCAGTTTGAATAAATCATCAGATGGGGTGACAGCAAGTGTAGTATCTAATTTGAGAATATCATTTGTTAGCTGTTCAAGTTGTCATATTGTGACGTTTCTTTGTTGTGCGCTATATGATATTATTTGACCCCCTCAGGTACGCCTTCATGGATTCCCACACTGTTAAAGGAGACATTCCTGGAGTCTGGTTATGCTCGAGGAAGAAAGTTATTTCGGAAGAGATACATTTAATGAAGTCCTCATCTGAAAGTAATAAAGTATTAAGGCGCCAGGGTGATAGTTGGCATGGGAAATTGGTATACATAAAGTCATCAACAGGGGAGCGTGATCTGAGATAATTATGGCTTGATACTCACACTTTTTTATTAATGGAAGAAGCCTTTTATCCAAAAAGAAATAGTCTATGCGCGAGTATGTTCCGTGGACCGGTGAAAAGAAGGAATAGCTTCTAGCCGTAGGATTTTGAAAGCGCCATGTATCAACTATAATACCATTCGTATTAAGAAAAAGCTGCAGTTGAGACGCTGCGCTGGATTTGGACGCAGTTCTAGGTGAGCTACGGTCCAGAGTAGGTGATAATGTGCAGTTCATATCCCCTCCGAGGATAAGATGATGTGTGTCCATGTTAGGGATATGAGCAAAGAATTTTATAAAAAAAGAACTGTCATCCCAATGTGGTGCGTATACGTTCGCTAGTACAACTGGTGTATTAATACAGTCTGCCCACCACAATTACATAACGCCCTGAGGATCTGTTTTCAACCTTTTGACATAACAAATGGATGTTCTTATCAACAAGGATGGCCACACCTCTAGATTTGGAATGAAAATTAGAATGATATGATTGCCCAATCCATCCTCCCCTGAGTCCGAAAATGGTCAAAGGTTCGAGATGCGTCTCCTGGAGAAAGGCAATTCCCACCTTTAATTTTCTCAAATGAGTCAATACTTTCTTTCGTTTAGTGGGGTGGTTCAAGGATTTTACATTCCAGCTTATAAAGGTTACGTCACAATTAGTTTGATTTGTTTGAAAAGTCTGTGTTAGTCGTAGCCATATTCAAAATAGGGAAAGATTAGCGATGCACTAAGTCTGCCTGTATTTATAGTTTCAAAAATGTTGAAAGGACCTTTAAAATATGAGTAAACATGACCAATGGACCAAGAGAAAAAGAAAAGAAAACCGATTGTAAACCCAGGTACAGTAAATCCCCAACCCTCAACCTGAAGGAACTAGGTGACTCCCAAACCCCTCGCAACAGTATCTACACATTTAAGTGCTTGTATGAGGATACACTAGCTCTAAAAGAACAAACTCTGCGGTATAACATAGTTTTGTATAAGGCACCTTATAAAATTTTTTAAATTAAAAATTTTTTTTTTTTTTTTTTTTTTTTTTCCCTTTAAAGACAACAAAAATATTTCTTCTGTTGTCTAAGTGCTGAGTAAACAGAAAAGAAAATGATACTGATAGTGACACAACAGTATACTGACCATTCAAATTATTATCTGTTGTAAACAAAAAACAAAAGAGTGAAAAACAGCACAGTTTTGATAACTTAGGTGCTCTCTACTTCTTCATCTGGAACAAACTGGAGCCATTTAGCTCTGTAGAGTGTATCAGTCAAGGTGATGTGTTTGCGTGACAGGATGGACAGCACCAACCTTATTCAGACGTAGAATTTAGCTATTCTCACTCATTTCAAGTCCTGGTCAGTCTTTGGAAAGAGTCCGGTAGGATTCTGGTTTTCACGTAGGTCATGGCTTCTCCCCATTTTGAAACTGCTTCTCAGTTCCTCCGTTATGCGTGATCCGAGCCGTGCTGGTAGAGAAGACCGTATTTAACACCGTCTCGTCCACGAAGTAGTCGTCTCACCTCGCTGAAGGCGGATCTGGCCTGCACGACGCTCGGGGGGTAGTCCGGGAAGATGGAGATGTCGGTCCCTTTGAACCGGAGCGGCCCGGGCTCCCTGGCGCGGCGGAGGATGTCAGCACAATCTTGGTAGTAGTGGACTTTTGCCACGATGACACGGGGTTTACCGTCTTGGTTTCTCGCTGTAGACCCCTGTGGGACCGATCGATCAGGACTTCTTTGTCTATTTTTAGTACTTCTCTTAACAATTTGGAGACAGCTGCCGGTGTGCTTGAGCCTGGAGTCTCTGGGACATTTAGTATGCGGATGTTGGAGCGTCTCATTCTTCCTTCCCATATCAAGACATTTCTCACGCAGGCTGCCGACCTCTGTCTCGAGTTTCCCCACTTTTGTTAACAATGTAGTCACGTCGTCTGAGCATGACGAGAGCCCCTGCTCCATGTGTGCCACTGTTTGTTTTCATCGTCTCCACGTCGGAGCGAATAGCCGCGGTATTGTTTTGCTAGCTTCCGTTTTTACTGCCTGTAAGCTCGTACTTGATGTTTTCAAAATCTTCGGCCAGAGCGGTCTTGAGTTCCGACCTGAGCAGCATAGCTATGTCCATTTTCAACTCTGTGAGGATTTCTGCTTTCAGGTCCGCGACATCCATTTGGTCTTCAGGCTCAGGTGTGTTACACCTGGGTGGTGAATCACTCGGGCTTGAGGCTTTGGGCCCAGTTGCGTTAGCTCCTCTGGTGAACTCAAATTTTCGCAAATTGTAGGCCATTCGCGCTGCGGCGTCACAATAAAAATGATAAACAGAAAAAGAATGAACTCAGAACGATGTGTCGTAGTTTTCTGTTGGTATAAGGTGCCTAAAAAATAACTTTTAACCGAAATTCAGCAGAGCATGTTGCTTGTGCTGCCTACTCCATCGCCTGCTCGCTAGCGCCCCCAGAAAAACACATTTTAAACACATTCACTGTTCATAATAGAATGAATGACATGTGATTTCTTTTTCTTTGTGTTTTCACTGAATCAAATAAAACAATGTGAATCAGTTTTATATGTGATGTGCATTTCCTGCTGATGTAGAGCAGAACAAAAACCATCAGCTACTAATCCTACCAGACAATGGTTTTTATGTTACCATGACGCTGAGTTCATTATTAAACTGTAAATAATCTGATGTTATTATGATGTTTGATCTTCTTCCTGAGGGTTCTTAGAAAGACAAATAAAGATGTCTCCATTTTTTTCTGTTGGATTTAGTGATATTAAGTGTGGATCAGATTCCGATGTGTTTTGGCCTCAAATCCTGCCTTTGCTCCCAAACATCTAAGGGTTGTTGAAAAATCACAGAAATAAAATAATGAAAAACACAAAATAAACACAAAATTTGCGCCGGCGTCAAATGCAAATCGCACAAGATTTGGACGGACCAGGAAGAGCAGTGCTGGGAGCTTCCGCTACAAAAAAGCTTAAAACATAGACTTATTTAATTTTTTTCGGAACAATTTCTCATGTTGGGGCTTCAATACAAGACGGACATTATAGACAAGCACTATGGAGGTATTTGGATGTTTTATGGTGTCTTTTTGTTACAGATGTTACTGGTTCAAAATTGCGGACTTCACGCGTGGTCCACGCAAGACGCCACAAGACTCAGGCATTTTTTTTCTTTGGCGAGACAAGAGCTTTTAATGAAAAGCCTCAATGTGCCAAAACAACCACCAGGTGGCATCTGTGAGAACGGAGGACGACAGGCGGATGACTCAGTGATCTGTGCAGTAATCCACAGCTTAAACTCTAGGCTATTAAACTAGAACTAACTACTGTATACCCTGCCTAAATCACAGAAACTATTGTAATATGATAAAGCCTGTCTTGCTTTATGACTTGATGATTATGTATCACAAATTATGAAGGATCATCTGCGCAAGGCAAAGATGATAGCATCAACAAAACACGGCGTAACACACGCGGCTGTATGGGACAGGCTTTTATTTAATTCAGAACAAACCGCTTAGCAAAAATGGAAAATATAGTCTATAATAATTAATTGATCTGTTGTTTGGCCACTGTTTGAAAATAACCCGAATTATGAGCAAATAATCTGATCCAGAGCAGCAGTCATAATCAGACTTCTTCTAAATAAACCTTAACATTCAATAACTGGGTCAGGTCGGACCATGGGGTTTTTTTTTTCTCTTCTTCTTCACAGGAGAAAATGAGGTGCGCTGCGCTCACGGACGCGTTGATGTTTTGTGATTTATCTGCTGCCTTGACTCTGCCCTTTATACATGTGCGTTCAGATTAACAATAAGACAAGCCATGGTTGAGTTTATTGAGTTAATAATCAGCATCTTAGTACCTCTGATCCGGAGCGATAGTGTTATGAAAATCGCTACAGTTGAACTGGTCTGGTTTTTAGCTGCTCAATCTCATTGTTTCAAAGAAAAGGGATTGATTTTTATAACGAAATGAAACGAAAACAATATTATATTGATACATTGTTGTTTAGGTCACCAGATCTAAACCCGATAGAGCTGGTCTGGGCTTCGATGAAGCACTACATCCGCTCTGAGGCGAAACCAACTAACAGGGAGGAGTTGGAAGCAGCGATCCAGACATTTTGGATGGAGAAGCTGACCATCAGCGTCTGTAATAAGTACATCGATCATCTGGACAGTGTCATTGAGAAAGTTATAGAACTGAAGGGAGGAGCGACTGGCATGTGACCGTAATCGATATCCTGTCCTGGGGATGCTGTTTGTGTGCCTGCTGGTGACTGTAGCCTAATATAAAGCTGCTGTATATTTTAAATAAAGCTAGAGAAAAAAAACAAACTGGGACGGATCCAGGGGGAAACATGAACTGCCACAAAATGTGAAGACCTTTGTAGTGCAGTCACTGAGAACGGAGTTTCCAGGCATGGACAGAAAGGACTTGAAAGACTGCATAGATAAGATCAACGAGTTCTTGCGAACTCCGAGAAGATCATCTGAGGGTCCTATCCTCACCCTACTGTAGCCTACAGTACAGCACCTCCACCCCGACAGCCCCCCTCCCTCCCCCCGCAGCATTGTCCAAGGTGCTGGAGTCTGTGAAACGTGCGCTGCTCAGAGACTGGGCAGAACGGTCCCACTTGCTTTCTCCGTTGGTGGAGATCTCCCACACAGTAAAAGATTTAGGCAACACATTCTTCCAGCTGGCTGTTTTTCTTCCAGTTACAGAAAGTAGCCTATGTGCAAAGTACCTTATGAGACACATTAACATCTCTATTCATTTAACGCCCATCGAAACAGCTGATTTACATGTCGGCCGTTAACACATGGCGATTGGCCATTCACGCGGCTTTGTTCTTGGTTTCGGCCAATCAGCTTATAAGCACATGGCTAATTATCAGCTTTCAACCAATCGCACTGTTTTAATGTGTGTGTGAAAGTTATTTTCTTTAGTTCATTTTCGTTTCTTTTGGATTTTTTTTACAACAATGTATCAATATAATATTGTTTTCGTTTCATTTCGTTATAAAAATCAATCCCTTTTCTTTGAAACAATGAGATTGAGCAGCTAAAAACCAGACCAGTTCAACTGTAGCGATTTTCATAACACTATCGCTCCGGATCAGAGGTACTAAGATGCTGATTATTAACTAAATAAACTCAACCATGGCTTGTCTTATTGTTAATCTGAACGCACATGTATAAAGGGCAGAGTCAAGGCAGCAGATAAATCACAAAACATCAACGCGTCCGTGAGCGCAGCGCACCTCATTTTCTCCTGTGAAGAAGAAGAGAAAAAAGAACCCCATGGTCCGACCTGACCCAGTTATTTAATGTTTAGGTTTATTTAGAAGAAGTCTGATTATGACTGCTGCTCTGGATCAGATTATTTGCTCATAATTCGGGTTATTTTCAAACAGTGGCCAAACAACAGATCAATTAATTATTATATACTATATTTTCCATTTTTGCTAAGCGGTTTGTTCTGAATTAAATAAAAGCCTGTCCCATACAGCCGCGTGTGTTACGCCGTGTTTTGTTGATGCTATCATCTTTGCCTTGCGCAGATGATCCTTCATAATTAAAAATAAAAAGTCCAGGCCGGCTGCATGGCTGACGGTGTCACCACTCTCATTATCACTGGCTGTTTGTGTTGTCTGTCAAAAAATGGATGAATGAAACCTATCGACTTTGTATCGGCCGCGTCTTCTATCGAGGGAAAGTTATTTATCCTATGTTTTATCGCCCAGCCCCAAAGTGACACAGACCCGTTCATTCACAAGAAATCATCCAGCTGCACTCTCAAACAAGGTGCGGAGTGAGAAATCTGCGGCACTACTGCACAGTACTGTAGTTGGCTCATTTTAAAAACACATTTTGGAGATGACGAGACAGATGACCGAAAAAAGAGAGTGAGACGTGGGCTATAGTCTACTGTAGCTGCCATCGTTACATTTTGTCATTGAAAAACTAGGCTACTATATTATTTACTGTCTGCAGCTAGTTCTCCTTTCATCCTCTTGTATTCTGTAGCTATCATGAACAGCGCCACTCCTAATCGCGGCTACATTGTGTGACTGTCAGCATTGTCCCCAAAACGTCTGAGCAGTATTTAGTACGGTGCTGCCACCTAGAGGAAAACAGTTGTGGCGAAAAGACACGCGTTCACACGATCCTGCAGTGCAGGAAAAAACGCGCAATTTTGAACCAGTAACATCTGTACGTAGAAAAGTGAGCTCTGTTCACAACCGTCATATGGACATGCAGTGCTGCACGGAGCAACGCTGTAATTCAGAGAAGGCATGGAGGACTCTGAAACTTCTCACAGTTCTTAGTCGACATGAGGGTGAGTAGATAATGAGTGAAATTTGAATTTTGGGTGAACTATTCTTTTAAAAATGTTTTGATCTTTTAAAGTATGTCCAAGATGGCACTCTTTCTCCAGCTCAGTGAGCCTCAAGGAACTTAAGTTTTGTTTTGTTTTTCTACAGAATGATGTTGTGATGACTAGATTTCTTTTGAGTGAAACATTGGGAATTTATTCAGGTTTTACTGTATTTGCATAACAGTAGACTCCAATTTGAAAGAAGGTAGACTTCTTAGTGGTTAAGAGTAATTTATTTTTCATTTTTTTAACAGTGGATTAACCAAGATTTAAGCGGTAAGGGGTTTCATGTTAATGTTCTGAATTCAAGACACTTAAGTCTTTATTTTAATCTGTACTAAACATAAATGTAATATTCACATATTAGTGGACCTCCCTGGTCATATTTGAGTAGTTGAAATGCTCCTAAATGTGAGGAGACTCACCTGACTGGTTCAGACTGTAGCATTGTTTCTCTTAAAGGGTTGGGCTTTTCCAGCTTTTCAGACTTTTATAAATGTGTTTAAAATGTTGGATACTGGTTCTAGAGGACGTGGAAGTGCCATATCATGAGGTTTATGCATTTGCAGATGAGCCCTGCAAACTGTGTTGGATGGCTCTGCATGCTGTGTTTTACTGTCTTTTAACATTTAAGTCCCAGTGACGTCAATGTGTGCCGGACAATTGAATGTAAAACTAAAATCTGTCTTGTGTTATAAAAGTCTAAAAAAAATAAAAATAAAACAAGTGCATTAGGAGTGTTATAATGCCACATTCATTCTAGAGGAAAAAAACTTGCACTCGACAACTGGCAACTAAAAAACAAACAAACAAGAAACTAACATCAATGTTGGTTTACACGGTTAATTTAGACTAGACACCACCACTAGACCACCACACTTTGTCCGGTCGACCAGTTTACACACATGGTCGCAAGCCGTCGGCGTTGTGTTTCATTGAGAAGCGGCATTAACATTATTTTTCAAGCATCCTACTATTTCAACTTTTGTTTTTCATTGTCGGAGCAGCGGCACTTTACTATTTTTCAAACATTCCGCTTTTCCGACATGGATTGATTACGGTATTGTCAGACGTTTCCTTCTGATTTTTTTTTTTAATCAGGGGAAAGGGGAGGTAGAATAAAGTTAGTGTCCGACGAGAGTGTCTGTCTCTCAGTGGCTTCATCCAGGTGCTGCATCAGGCCCTGAGCCCAGAGCCCAGACGCTCACAGCTGCAGCTTCTCCACGGCTCATCCGTGGTGCTGTCCGTGGTGCTGAAGGTGACAGGTTCATTAGACTGCAACATAGCATGGCTATAGCGCTAGTGGTCCGGGTTGTTTGGTGACGTGACGAAAGATGACGTGTCGGAATAGCGGTACTAAAAAGTGTCGGAATAGCAGCATGTTTAAATAGAGACATGTCGGAAGAGCGGGCAGACGCCTGGAAAAAACCCCATGTGCGCATCACTAACACTCAGACCCTGGTGAATCTTCAGAAGGGTCTGAGTGACAACTGGTGGTCGTCACCCAGAGCTCCGATCGAGGACCCCCGACTCCCTGGACCGGGCCAGAGCCATCACCGCCACGCCGGAGGCCATCTCCAGGTTTTACAACCTATACCAAAATATCATCAATATACCACAGTCTCCACGATAAAGCACACCTCGTCTGGAACTGTGATGAGACAGGTTTCAGTGACAAACCTAAGTCCAGGGAGAAGGTCATCTGCCAAAAAGGGAGGCGCCATGTGTACCGGCAGCAGACGACCACCAGGGAGCGCATCACTGTGAACCTGGCGGTCAGTGCTGCCGGTGCTCATGTCCCTCCCTTCATCATCTGTCCCCGGCTGTGGATGCAAGGTCATTGATTTCTGCCGGGCCAACCAGGTGGAAATCTTGCCCCACACACCACGCACATGCTTCAGCCATTGGACGCGAGTGTGTTTAACCCCCTTCAAGGCCACGTTCAGCACCCTGGCCGGCCGTATGGGCCTGATCAGGGCCGACATGGTAGTGGGGAAGACCCACTTGGCTGCGTCCTCCACCAACATCCAGGCAGGCTTCAGGAAGGCAGGACTCTACCCTGTCTTCAGGGAGGCGGTCCACATGACACAGGTTAGGTTCTGTATTTTTTTCTCCTTATGTTATGCAACTTATTTTTTTAATTTATTTTTGACTTTTATGCCTTTATTCGATAGCCATAGTAGAGATAGACAGGAAAGGGGGAGGCAGAGAGGGGGAATGACATGCAGGAAAGGTCTGCCCAACGCGGGATTCGAACCAGGGACGCCTGCGTTGAGGACTGTAGCCTCTACATGAGGCGGCCGCTTTAACCTATGCGCCACGCACCGCCCCATGTTATGCAACTTAAAGGGGAACTATGCAAGTCCACTCGCTTTTCAGCTGTTGTGGTTACGCTCCTCTCACCCATGTGCATTTGTTTATAACAAAGCAGGCGAAAAATCAATAAATGGAGCGGTGGATAACGTTACATGTTACAGCACGTGTTTGTGTAGTCTTATCCTCCTGTTGTCCTTCTGGGTCAAATTGATCCAATCTGTTCCCTCCCTCCATATTTCCTTCCTTCCACAATCCTTTTTCCTCCCTCCCTCCCTTCCTTTCCCCCTTCTTCCTTCCTTGAATGAATCGGGGAGCATACGTCAGTCCGACTGCCCAAAAGTCCGACGGCTCATTTCTCCGACTACCCATTCTACAGTGTTAAGGTTAGGTTTAGGGTAAGGTTAAGGGTTAGGGCTACTTAAGTCGGAGAAATGGGAGGTCGGACTAATGGACGTAAAAATAAAGAAATGTATGGTCGGAGAAATGGGTAGTCGGACGGGTCCATGGCACTGGTCCGACCTCCCATTAGTCCGACCTCCCATTAGTTCGACCTCCCATTGGTTCGAACTCCCATTGGTCCGACAATCGGAGTAATGAGAGTTCGAACTAATGGGAGGTCCTCATTAGATCGAACTGGACTAGTTATTAGTCAAACTCTCCATTCTTACCGTTCACTATGCATTTATATAATTATTCATATAGGCTCCACCTGTCAATAAGACACACGTGGAAGAAGAGGTGCAGTTTATTGTGTTTCACCAACGAGGAGCTGTCATTACGCACGACTTTTACGCACTGCTGTGCGCTCATTAGTGTCCGTAATTAAACCTTGACACTCATATCAAATCAAACTTACATTACAGACAGGTGGATTGGGTTCTCTCTCTCTCTCTCCCACTCCGAACAGACAGACGGACGCAATCAGAAAGGAAACGGAGGCTGCGCATTGATCCTTTTTTCCTTTCTGGGATCAAACGGATCATGTGCATAATTAACTGCAAAACAAGCACTTCATATTAATAACTTATAAGGCTCATTATGCTTCCAGCCTGTCTAGCCTCTACCTGGTCTTTTTACTAAACTTAACCAACTCCTTTCTTCATTGCCTGAACCTAACCAAAGCCAAATTTATTTTTTTTTCTCTCTCTCTCTCAGGCCTTGTCCATACGAGCCCGGGTATTTTTGAAACCGGAGTTTTGCTCCGCGTCCACACCAGTGGTGTAATAAAAACACTCCGTACACACGCAACCGTGGAATCCGCTACCAAGTGACGCAATGCACGTGTGGAAGGCTGTTTTAACCAATCAAAATACAGTGGAAACCGCTTATGGATCAAAAGGCTTGGGACGGAATCATTTCTATACAAAGGCTGTTTAAATAATTCGTTATCAAGAAATCCGCTTATAGTGTTCATTTTTGGTCATTTTATGGATAAAAACATGCGCAAAAACCATTTCAAAACTACGTGTTATTATAGCTTTATTTCACAGACTCCAAGTCCAACAATTAAATATTAATTAATTTAATAAAAATGTGTAGCCTATTTATTTTATTTTCGGCGATGTCCCTTTGACGTGCACTGCTGCAGCAGCCTGCACATGTTGCTGCGCTGTGTCTTGACTCTTGTGCTGTGTGTTGTTGTGTGCTGTGTTGTTGTGCTGTGTGCGTCACCTGGCTGCTGAGCCACATGACTGTCTGTCGATGCGGCGCAACTCTTTATCACTGTTGTGTTGTCTGTCAAAACATGTATGAATGAAACATATCCACTTTATATCGACCGCGGACGTCACGTATACATTTTCGGCTTTTGGCTCGTTCCTCATCTCCGCATAGGCTCTTTTTATCACTGCATGACAGCAGTGCGACGCCCCCCCCCCCGGTCTGACAGTGACATAGGCTATTGCCTGTTCATTCATGAAAATCATCCCGAAAAACTCTCAATCAAACAAGGTGGGGAATAAGAAACTGCGGCACTAGTGTAGTAGTTCTGTCATTTTAAAAACAGCTGATCTGTAGCGTCACTGTTACTGTAAATGATGCTGTGTGGAAAACCAGCTGTGGTCTGTGATTGAGGGTGAGTTTGGAGCTGACAAGAGGATCGTCCTGACGACCGTTTCGTTATATTTTTCTCATCGAAAAACTATACAAATAGCATTTAGATGATGTAAAAAAAAAAATAAAAAAAAGTGATAAAAATCCACTTTGTCACCTCCATTTTTGCGAGCTCACCTGCAAACCGCTGCAAACAACCTCTGCGGGCTGGCAGTGTTTACATCAGCACGTGTGCAGCTATGACGTAAACGAGTAAAACAATCACGGTTGCAGTGTCCACACGCACCCGGTGAAACCAACCCCGGCCGAAAACCCCACCCTGGACTCCGGTTTCAAAAAACCACGGTTTCAGGGTTCCAAAAGCACGGTTGCATGTGGACAGGACATACAACCGGGAACATATGTTCACGGTTTCAAAAATACCCGGGCTCGTGTGGACTAGGCATCAGTCTGCTGTCAGCAGCAGCAGCGGCTGCAGCAGGATCGCGCCCGTGAAGTGAGCTCAAGCCGCCAGGTTCAGCCGTGCTCGAGCGGAGGGGAGGAGAGGAAAAAAAGTGTATTTCTTTTACTCTGTACTCTGGGAGGGGGGGGGGCTTTGATGATCAGTTTACACATCTTGATCAGCATTCATGATGGTTGTGCGCGATCTGACATGATCTGGCTCCTGGAGAGAGAGAGAGAAAGCTGCATGCTCCTATCAATGGAAGAGCTTGTCACAAAGTAGCGATGACAGTTCGAACTAACGGGACCACCCATTGGTTCGACCTCCTATTGGTCCGACTTGTGGTTGATTTTGTCGGAGTAACGGGAGGTCGAACCAATGGGAGGTCGGACCAATGGGCAGTTCCCAGTCAGACAGACGTCATGCGCCCGAATGAATCTGTTCCCTCCCTCATCTTTCTTTCCACAATCCTTTTTCCCTCCCTTCCTTCTTTCCCTTCTTCCTTCCTTGAACGAATCTGTTCCCTCCCTCCATCTTTCTTTCCTTCCTTCTTTCCGTTAATCCTTTTTGACCCAATCTGTTCCCCCCCTCCTTTTTTCTTTCCTTCATTTTTCCCTCCCTTTCCCTTCGTCCTTCCTCCGTTCTTTTTTTTTCCTTCATCCTTTCTGTCTTCCTTCCTACTTTCTTTTCCTTCATCCTTCCTGCCTTCCTTCCTTCCCTGACCCAGGAGGACAACAGGAGGGTTAACCGTCATGAACAAAAGATTACAGGTTACAGAGTGTGTTTGTGTTGCGGTGCAGCAGAGAGGAGAGCTGTAACACCGGGGCGGCGACCAGGTACTACACTGCAAGGTTGGTTTTCAGCCGTGAGACGCCAGGTGGAAGACAGAGAGCCTCCGTTCTCACTCGTAACAAGTCACAAGTCATGTAGTTAATTACACAATTACTCCAGAGCTTTTTAATGAAGGTAAAAATGTAGCATAGCCACGGGAGAAATCCTGTTTAGTTCCTCTTTAACTCAATCTGAAAAATACTAGTTTTTAACCCGTACAATTTATGTCTATATCTACCCATCTAGATTGTAAAGCTCGTACGTGCATCCACCACCTCCACTGCTCCAGAGGCCGGTCCCTCGGCGCCTGCTGGTTGTGATGTCTGCCCGATTTGCAACGGAAGCACAAAAAACGACCTGGTGAAGTCCGGCCTCATTCCTCCTTCCCTGGCCAACGTTCTGACCGCACCAACCTTCGGCTCCAAAGCCACACGCCGCCGGGTGCCACTTCAGACCGGGGTCATCACCAGCGACGAGTACGTGGCTCATCTGGACAGTTGTGTTCTTTCATTTGTAACTGTGTGTCTAAAATGCAACTTGTGTGTATATGCAATGTTCACTTTGTTAGCATTTCTCCAGTAAAAGAAACAAACTAAACATCTCTCCGTGTGTGTGCATCTGTGCTGTGGTGGTGATTACACTATCATATTACACTTTACACAGCATGTAGAGTTAACGCTTTTTAAAATAAATGTCTCATGTACCAGAGGCAAAGCCAGTAGCAGTGCAACATTATGGGGTTTGTTTTTGACATTGTACGATGTGGATCCATGATGTTGTAGTTAAACACTCCAGTTAATTGATACCATTTAATATAGTCTGTGTCAGGGTTGGGGAAACAGGACCCAAATGCAGACCAAAGTTCAAAGTAACAAAAACTATTTATTTCAAAAACAAACGTAAAACAACACAGGGATTCAAAGTCCAAACAAAGAGAAACACACAAAGTATCAACTAAAAAGTCAACAGGCCTAAGTCCTGGACATAAGTATCAAAGTAGCAAAGGAATACAACTCAAAAACAGAACCAATGACTCACAAGGAATGTAGAACAACACTAGGCTCAAGACAGGACAGCACGGTGAAGAGACGAAGACGAATGAACCAACAAGAGACAAAGGAAACACAGAGGTTATATACACGAGGAAACGAGACACGTGGTGTCAACATGTGGTGTCAACAACAAGCGCTGAAATAATATCGAAAAAACGCCGTGGGAAAGACACAATGGAAGACGCCATGAGGCTGCTGCTGAACGAAGTGGAGGGGAAAATCTCTGGTCAAATCAACGGATTCAGAAGTGAGTTTCATGATTTTCGTACTGAGGTGAAGCGGGACTTCAGCGAACTACAGAAAGAAGTTAAATCCCTGGCCTCTGACTTAAAAGGTACTACTTGCAGAGTGACTGATGCCGAAGGATGAATAAACAAAGTGGAAGAGCGAGAGAAAACTGTTACCGAGGCTGTCTCGCACCTGTTGCAGCAGCAACATCAGCTGGAAGACCGTGTGGAATATCTTGAGAATAAATCGTGCCAGTTAAATATAAGAATATACCGGGTGAAAGAAGGGAGCGAAGGAAATGACATGGTGGGATTTCTGAAATCACTCTTTACTGATGCGCTGGGAATCCCTGGTGATGAGCTCACCATTGTGCAAGCGCACAGGTCGTATGCAAACAGACAGGTGACTGATGAGGACAGCCCCAGGTCCATTATTGTCCGCTTTTTACAGTGGGACATGAAACAAAGAGTGGTGAGAGCTGCATGGGGGAAAAAGTCACCTATCACCTACCAGGATCCCCGGTTTCCTGGCACCAGGTTCCGGATCTTTGTGGACCAGGATTTTTCTACCAAGCTGCAGCAGGAGAGAATCCTTTATGCGCCGATCAGAAAGAAGCTTAAAGAAAAGGAGGTTAAATCCTTATGTGACTTATCCTTCCAAGTTGAAAGTCTTCACCAAGGATGGTATCCAGGTGTATAAAACAGGATGTCATCCTCAAGGGTCTCATCAAGTGCGATGGCAGTGGTCAGCAGGTGCAGTTGTCTGCGTCGGAGCCAAGGGGACCAAGCGCCGCGGGATGGACCGTGCACAGTTCAAAGACCCAAGGCAAGAACCGAGATACACGCGGTAAAGTTGAGACTTTGCTTCAAACTTTGGAAATTAAGTGAGTTTTCTCACATACATAGGATCAGAAGTCTGTCAATGTGAGTGTTTATTATTTTTGCTGACTAAGTCCTACTTCTACCTTTGCTTATGAAGGGATAGGATATGAAGCCTGCCAATGTGGCTGTATATTGTAAATGTGCCGTCGACATATTGTTTATGCTAGTTGCAGTGTTTGTTTTTTGTTGTTGTTTTTTTGTTTTAAGCCCTGCAATTGGTCAGAATTAATTGATTGGATGTTAACTCTGGCACATTGTTGCTCATTATGCAGCACTAAAATTTTATTTCCCATTTAAATGAATATTAATGATTTTGAGGGTGTCCCAGAACGTCACAACATAGGATTATGTTTTCTTTGATGTTATTGTTTTTGTTTGTGTTTGTATCTGTGTCTATATGTCTGGTGTATGTCTTGCTTAACATTAATTCTCATATGCAAGGGAAAGAAACTATAAATTACCAAAAATATTATGCTGACTTTGGATAGCCTGCCAAGAAAGGGACTGAGAATGGCTCACATTAATATATGTAGTCTGAGAAATAAAATAACTGACATTGCTGAGATTCTGTCTGAAGGGGTGCATGCATTAGCACTGTCTGAAACTCACTTGGATGATACAATTAACGATTCTGTAATCAGTGTTCATGGATACACCTTGTTTAGGAGGGACAGAAATACATTTGGAGGTGGTGTTGCAGCCTATGTCAAATCTCATATACCAGTTAAAATACGATATGATTTAATGTGTGTTGACATTGAAGCTCTATGGATTCAAATTAATTTACCTCATTTGAAGCCGTTACTGATAGGCTGCTGCGAAAGACCTCCTAATACACGGATAAATTATCTGGATGTAATATGTGAAATGTTTAATAAAGTGTGTGATCTGGATTGTGAGATTCATATTTTAGGTTATTTGAATATTAATTGGAATGTGGATGGCTTTCCACTCAATGATAAGCTACGGCAAATCGTGCAAATAGTTGACAAGCCAACAAGAGTGTGTTTAAGTAATTTCGGTTTTGTAACAGCAACCTGTATTGATCATGTGTTCACTAACTTTAGTCATTTCTGTTCTAAGCCATTATCTATTCCAGTGGGGTTCAGCGATCACAATTTGATTGCTTATGTGAGGAAAACGAAGGCTCCAAAGGCGGGACCTAAAGTTGTTTTCAGGAGGTCTATGAAGCTCTTTAGTGAAGAGGCATTTGTAAATGATGTTGAAAATATATGTTGGGAATCTGTACTTGGAAAGGAGGATCCTGATAATGCCCTCAATGAATTTAATAGACTGTTCTTACAAGTGTTAGAGAAACATGCCCCTCTAAGGAAATATACTGTGAGCTGCAGACACTCACCCTGGCTCGATGGTGAACTGAAAAAACTAATGATGGTTAGAGATGAACCAAAAAAAGTTGCCGTACAGTCAGGTTTTCAGTCGGATTGGCAAAATTATAGGAGGCTAAGAACTTATGTTACTGCGGCTAATAAAAAGAAAAAATACTTGTTCTATTCAGCTAAAATGAATGATGTGAAGAATCATAAGAAAAAACGTTGGAATGTATTGAATAGCATAATGGGTCGTATGCCCGGATCAAATCCAGCTTATTTTGAGGTGGATGGGAAATTTATAACAAGGCCTGTAAATATAGCAAATTATTTGAATGATTATTTTTATACTAAGGTTGATAATTTGAGGAGAAACATTACACACACAAATGACAATCTCTCATCAACACTATTTAAGGACCTAATAATGTTAAATAAAATTTGTGAATTCAATGTAGAAAAGGTAACAACCAATGAAGTGATGAGGCTTCTCTGCAAAGGGAAGGATAGTCCACCAGGTGTGGACAACCTTGATGCTAAATTTTTGAATATTGTTGCTCATCTAATTGCTGGTCCTGTGTGTTATATTTTTTATTTATGTATTGAGAAATGTATTTTCCCGCAGGACTGGAAAACTGCTAAAGTTATCCCCTTACCAAAAAACTCGGCTGCACCTTTTTCTGGTGCGAATTGCAGACCAATAAGTTTGTTACCTGCTTTAGGTAAAGTCATGGAAAGGATTATGTTTGATCAAATTCAATATTATTTTGACATCAACAAATTAAATAGTGATTATCAACATGCATTTAGGCCGGGACACTCCACTTGCACAGCTTTAACACAAATGTCTGATGAATGGCGTATGGACATGGATAATGGAAAATTTGTGGGTGTTATTTTGCTTGATTTTAGTGCTGCATTTGATGTTTGTTTGATGTTTGATGACCATTTTCTGCTACTAGGAAAGCTCAAGCAATATGGATTTAGTTTATCAGCCATACAATTGATGGAGAGCTATTTGGTAAATAGAAGTCAAACTGTTTATTTTAATGGGAGTTTGTCTGATATTAAATATGTTGACTGTGGGGTGCCTAAAGGGAGTTGCCTTGGGCCGTTATTATTTTCTATTTTTGTAAATGACTTCCCACTCGTCCTGGAAAAAACTAAAACTGTCATGTATGCTGATGATTGTACAATATACTCAGCTGAACCATCCATAGTAGGGTTAAATAATAAATTACAGTATGATTTAAGATTAGTGGCAGAATGGGTAACTAAAAACAAACTGGTCCTGAATGTGGGAAAAACTAAGTCTATTGTGATTGGGTGAAAGTATTTGCTGTGTGATGTGCCTTCCTTGACATTGGAAATTAATAATATTCCTGCCCTGTGGAGCAAGTTTATGACACTAAACTTCTAGGTATAACTGTTGATCAACATCTAACATGGTCAAAACATGTAGATTATATTGTGAATAAAATGGGAAGGGGGGTTTCAATGGTAAAAAGAGTGTCAAAAATTATATCACAAGATATCGCCAAACAAGTTGCAAATGCATTAGTTTTGTCACAGCTAGATTATTGTTCTTCGATTTGGTCTAGTGCTTCAGTGAAGGATCTAAACAAATTACAAGTGGCACAAAATAAAGCAGCACGCTCTGTACTACAGTGCTACTACAGAACTAATGTGGCACATATGCAGGAGCAACTGGGTTGGCTAACTGTCACTCAAAGAAGCTCTTACATTTTGTTGAACTTCCTTAGGAATATTATTGTAAACAAGTCTCCAAATTTTTTGTATTGTTTGTTTTCACATCAGTGGAGTCAACATAATTATCCCACAAGACATGCTATAGAAGGGAGGTTTACTTTGCCTAAAGCGAAGTGAACACTAATGTGATGAAGAAATCTGTTTTGTTCAGAGCTATCCTAAGCCGTTTTCCCACTAAAATTAGCGGGTCGACGCGGGTTTTTTAAACGCGGGTCGACCCGCTAACAATCGGCATTTGGCCCCTTTCCCATTGACCAGAATGAGCCGAGTCTGACCCCCCGCTGAGGGATCAGACAGAGCATAAACCAGTCGCCCCGCTCTCATCCGCGGTGCAAGAGACACACACAGTCATGCCACAGCCGCCTGCCGCGGAGTGTCCGTCCGCCGAGGCAGACTCTCTGGCTGGCTGACCTGGAGCACCAGGACCGCGGAGGACAGAGAGTCTGCTGCGGCCGGATGACGGACGTCCGCGGCACAACACGTCAGTTAAACAGACTGTCGCTTCTTTTCTTTTCTTTTTTTCTATCGTTTTTGGTCAGTGTTCTCTGATGTTTTGATCCCAGTCTGGGATGAGAGCAGAGCGGAGCAGAGCTTTGTTTTGGTGATATGAGACGCGACCGGCGCGATGACGTAGCGTCACGTAACGTTCAGTGTCATCACGTAAATTAGCAGGTTGACGCGGGTCTGGCGTTCCCACTGCAAGCCGAGCAGAGCCGAGCCGATTAAAGGCGACGTCGCTTGCCGAGTCGTTTGACGAAGGCTCGGTGCGCCTTTCCCACTGCCACCAAAAGCCGATTGTTAGCGGGTTTAAACGGGTTTTTTGGCCAGTGGGAAAGGGGTACTAGAGTGGAATTCGTTGCCACTTTATATTGTATTAACAGATTCTAAAGAGAGGTATAAATTCTTGCTCAAACAGTTTCTTCTAATGTTGCAGCTGCAGTAGTTGGTATATGCTATATGATGAGGTGCCTGTTTGCTTCCCTGCCCTATGAGATTACTATTTCGGTTTTTGTATGTTTTATTGTGTTGCCTTCCCCTTGTATGTGTATATTTATTGATTCTTGATTGTATTGTACAGGTGGTGTATTGTGTCTTGTGTTATACGTACTGTATGTCTGTGTCTACTGTGTGATTGTATCCGTGTGTTGGGATTGTGTTAGTTGTTTTGTTCAACTTTATCCTTGATGTACCTGGAGGAAGAGTGGTCAACTTTGACTGAATGTTTGGACTCCAGGAAGATTAGCCAAGCTAATGTGCTGGTGCTGATGGAGATCCAATAAATAAACACATAGTCAGCAAATTACCTACGGAAAAAGGTACTGTCAATCCATCTTAACAGAAGGAATGTAAAAATGTGTTGAGATAAAGTGCATTCATTTACTGTAGGCTTGACAATGGACGAGGTGAAGCTGACCGCTGCAGTGTACTTCTGGCGTAACCCTGACGGCCGCTACGGCCGCTGTATTGCTAATGAGTTTTATTCCTTGATCCTGCCTCAAGTTCCTTTAACAAGTGCAACATAAATCTGAGGTAGATTTCTTTTTTTAATTCCACTGAACATTTTACATTTGCATCAAGCAATTCAAAAGTCCCCGTTTCGAACAGGAAACAGTTCCCCTGATTTCTTAAGAGCCTGAACGGCATCTAGACATTTCCCAGCAAAATCACCAAGCTTGTGCTTTCTTGTATGCTGTTCTTTGAACTCTGCAAACTTTTCAGGGGCAGCAATAGAAAGCTCTGCAATTGGTGCATTCTGGGCAATTGTGTTGCGATCTACTCCCACTATTTTGCAAGCAGCAGTGATGCTCTTCTTCTTCTTGTAGGCCTTCAACACTTTACGGTAGGCCTAATGTGCAATTACCTCATCTGGCCTACGTGCTGATGGTAAAGAAGAAAGAGGGTAGATGTTAGTCTCTGTGACATAAAGGATCTTCCATTCAACAACCGTAAACCATTCTTGAAGTTTACTATGCAACACAAAATAACAGCATTCAGACTGAGGGGTCTGAGGAAGGGTCGGTAGAGAATGACTCTGAGCTCGACTCGGAGGATCCAGAAAAATCAGCATGTGATGCAGATGCTTCAGGGTATGGGTCATCATTTCTCAGTGTTTCTTGATGCTGTATAAAGACAAGATTGTTAGGAGACAGGTTCAACTACAGCTGTTTTGAAATAGATTGTGTTGTGTACTACAAAGGACAAAGTAAAGGTTAAAAAATTATAAATTAAAGTGAGTATATACTATGGCTGTTATTTTTTGTTCGATATTCGTTCGAACATGGGGTGAAAAGTTCATATTCGAAGGTAAATGACCCGTTCGAATAGATTCAGTTAAGAAAAACAAATAAAACACCATGATTTACTCAACATATTGGTGAACACCAATGACGCACAATCGTCATCAATCAGTTAACATGGGCTGGTGTGTCCCGGGCCGGCTAATAATGTACAGTGGGCTAATATACAAGACAAAAAACTATCAACTTCATCCCTGTCCTGGATTCGATACCATGTCACCTGCATGGCAGGCAACTGCTCTACCCACTGGACTACCGCAGCATTAAGGGAGTTTCACACCGAATGCGGCAGCAAACCCATTCATTGTGTATGTGCTACCGCGGCGCACGGGCGAACGGCTCTGCGCCGAGCTGAGCGGCACACAAGGTGGGCGCAGTTCCTGTTCCCACACCCGCCTGGATCCTGATGAGGGCACGTTCACCCTCAACCTCTCTGTGGTTCCCCCAGAGGAGTATGAGGTGTCCACACCAGGCACCTCATTCTCCCTGTCGCCGCCGCCTGTTGAAGCAGGTCAGCCTCCTCCCTCCTCCCCCAGGTCCACCTAGAGGTGGAAAAAGAAAAAGGCAAATAGAGGGGGATGGTTTTGAGAAGGAGGTGATGGGGATCCTCAGCCAAAAGCCAGATGAGGAAGAGCTGTTTCTCCTCAGCTTGGCTCCTCGCCTCCGTAACCTGCCAGATGAGAAGAGGAGTCGGTTTAAAATTGAGATCTTGCAGGCACACTTTTTCATAGACTTTATTTTCTTTTAGTTATTTTGTTCAGTATTCACACACAGCCAGATTTACTGTTCAACAGTGTTCAATAAAATATTTTTTGCAAAGAAATACATTGCAAAAAATTATTTGTTTTACTACATGTTTGCAGAGTTGTTTCAAGGGACACCAAAGCTGGATGGTGATGTAGAGTTGTTAAAACGCTGTGAAACTGGAGGTCAGCTCAGCCTTACATATTTTTGCAACAAATAAACAAGTAAATGAGCATAATGACAGTTGTTTAAGACCTGTCCAGAGTATGTTGTAGTAGGGGCAAAAGACTTTGTTAAAAGTGTCTTCAGTTAACAATTCACATTTTTCTGTAAATGTTACAAAACTGTCCAGGTTCCTGCCCGGGACAGTTTGCATACCCTATAAATAAGAAATATTGTTGTAACCTTTAGTGTACTTCACAGAACAATCAAGCTTAGCAAAATTATGAATACAGTGCTGTGAAAGGTTTTTTGGCCCATTCCTATCATTTTAGCTATATTTGTCACATCTGTCATGTATTATTGTGCTTGGATTTAACATTGTTGAGCTTTTACCTCTAGATTCTCTGGAGCAGCCACAGGAGTCTGGAGAAGCCCCAAGGTCCATAGTTGATTGGGAGTCAGGTTTTGTTCAGTTCGCAGAGGATGGTTGTCCCATGCACCTGTAAAAGTGTCGAGGTCCATTCGGAGGCGTGGTACAAATACATACTGGGCACAAAATAAGTGCAGACTGTTGGAGGGATCTAGCAGCTCATCTTCTTCAAGACTGTGAAGCAGCTCATAGTATACACTTGTTACTGCCATCCACACGTCACGCCACAAGCGCTCAACCCTGCAAGAGGGAAAACAAACAAACAAAAAAATCACACAAAAATAAACAAGTCACAATTACAAAAGGCATTTGTATGCTGATGTTTTGGGATAACCACCTCCATTGGAATTATCCAAATTTACAAGGGCAGTTGCTGCACTTTTGAGCATCATTAATCACTTCCATAGGAACATTTGTTGTGATGTGGGGCACCAAACCCTAAAAGGTACCTTCAAATCCAAAACAACAATACAGCTTATTTTGACATACCTTTGATTGTGCACGCTCTTTCCTGATATGTAGCTTCCTCTGCCACAGCCGCGAACAGTGAACATGCAGTGAGCAATGGCAACATTCTCAACTCCTTGGTCACCTCGAACTCTAAATAATGACAGAAACCAAGTCAAATGTTTACAGTTAATACAATTTGACTAACAAAATAGAATATTGGAGGATCTTGCCATTTTCTTACCTTAATGGAAAGCCAAATTCTTCAACAGAGCTCATGAAGAAGCCAAGTGCAGTTGTTGCCTTGTTATTGTTAGCAGCACTCAGGTGCATTATCTAGACGTAGTGACAAAATACTTTAGTGACTGTACAATGGAATATGGTAATACTACAATTAGTTTGTCTTGGAATAAGTGTTTACCTTTCGTGAATATCCATCAATTCCGGCGAAGATGACAATACCATATCTGACAAGAAAAAAAAATTATTAAGTGTATAATTTCAACTTCAGATATTAAAAATGAAAAACAAATTACAGATCCACAAGGAGTAATTTTGAATACATTTTGACATTATATGTGCAAATGTAATTTTACTAGGTCAAATATAATTGTGGTAATCTAATCTGTTAATTTAAAAAAAAATAGCTACACTGGATATGTATTGTGGGTGTCAAAAACTACATTTCAAATATCCACAATGACAGTGTACCTGATTAATTTGTGGTTTGTATCCACATGAACCAGTGAGAGGGGACCCTTTACAGAATACACCCTTCTGGCAACACAGCCCATACATGCCATTCTCTCCAAGATCCCGGCAGAATCCACGCGGTGCATGGATGCTGAAACCTGCTCCCATGTCACACGGTGTCCCATAGCCTGCAGCTCACCTTTCATCAGTCTATAGCCGATGTGTGGCATCCTCAATTTGACTGAGTGCACAAGATTGTCCAGCTCATCATCAGTGAGATTGCTGTATGATCCCTTAACTGATAGCCCATACTCATGCATCCGCCGAAAAACTGTCCTTTCAGTGACACCAAGGATCTTGGCTATGCAGGGGATTTTCAGGTGCATGTCAATTAAGCTTTGCAGATAATCTTTAGATATGGCAAATTTGGGCTGTCCCCTACCACCACCCAGAACCTCTACAGTAGAAGCAGGAGGAGGTCTCTCTTCTTGCAAACGGAGTAGTCTCAAAACCTCAAATAAGGCACGCAAAACATCTTGTGGCAGTTCTACTATATTAGCAAAAGAGAGCAAGAGACCCATGTCATGACCCAAAACAAAATGTAAATGGTCCAAATCCACAGGCTGACGTTGCAGAACTTCCTGCAACCTTTGCAGCATTCTCTGCATAAAGTGCCTCCCAATTGAAATGGCCTGTAATTAAAAACATGGTATCTTAATTAGTGCTCATAATGCACAGATTAGATGATGTCATGCTATGATGAATTAATGTACCTAAGAGCATTTGAACAAAACTAATTGTATGTTTTTTTGTTAATCAAAAAAAGGTGAAAAAAGGGTTCATAAGTTTATATTGAGATAGTGTTTAAAATTAGATTTTCTGGAGCATCCCTGGCCCAGCCTATGCACTACCATTAAAAATGCACACGTACTATGAAGCTAAATATATGAAAGCCAATTATGGTGACATGAATGTTGATTAACTTGCCATTACCTGTTGGGATTGTGAGTCTGCCATCTCGTTTTACTTTAGAGTCCTCTGGCCAGGGGCGTAGCACCAAATTCTGGGCCCCGTACACTCGTAATGTCAGTGGGCCCCTATCCATGCCAGTGCACGAAGCGCAGAGTTGTTTTTGAGGTAAATTTATACAAAGCCGCCAAAGCGTGTTTCCGTCGGGGGCAGTTTTTCGGCAAGCAATCTCTTTTCGGCTCTATACTGGCTTTGAATTTACCTTGAAAACAACTCGTAACGTTCTGTTATTATCTCATATCATATCTCTGCCAATCTAAAAATAGCTTGCACCGACAATTAAAGGTAACAAATCTACTCCTAGGGATTATGGCATTGGGCCAATTTGTTGATGTTATCAATTATTTGAAATAAATTATGACACCAATTAATTGGGGGGTGCAATTCATTCAAAATAAAAACATCACACAAAAAAATAATAATTTCAGGATTTTCATGGGCTCTCTCCCTACTCGGGCCCTGGGTAGTCAGGTCCCCTTTTCCCCCCACTACCACGCCCATGCCTCTGGCCTTAAATTTGTGCTCCCTGGCTGAGGAGTGCGATATTGCTGGTGAATACTGTGTTGGCACATTCACGGAGCCTCAGATTCCTAGAAAACAAAACACACCTCACAGGGTTGGAGAAATGGTAATTGGATCATGATAGCTGTGCTGTCAGACATCTGAGAATATTATGTATTGCCCCCACCCCTTCTATCAAACATGATAGGCAGCTGGAAACCCTGGACATACCGGTTCTAATGCAATGAAATTAAAATTTTTGGCCAAGGCCGAAATAAATTATAATGCCAATTTTTAGTACAGCTGTGTTTATGGCTATGACTGTGTACTTTTACTTACCTCACTAAAATAAGGCATTGTAATTGCATAAATTAATATTCATGCTTCAAAGAATAAATCAATCACGAAATTATTAAAATATTTATTAATCAATGACATTCCAACAATGCACAATATAAAATAAAATATTTATCTTGACCCCACTTATGAATAACCTGCAGGCCTAACTGACTGGCGGATGAAAGATTGTAAAATTAAATATGTTATGTAGGCTATGCCACTCAGCTGACAGGGTGAGGGCGTCATGTTTCCATGACTACTGACCGGAAACAGACACATGGTACATGTTTACCAATTGTAAAATTGAAACTCTGTGATGTTAACACTGAACACTGAATAGTGGGGAAGGCTCTGTATTTTGTATTTTGTGTTTTTCTTTTCTTTCTTTAAAAAAAAAAAAACTCTTATTCTGTCTTTTATTTTACTGTGCTTTTATAGCGATTGATCCCCTTGGGTCTGAAATAAATACATTAAATGTAATAATGCTGAACTTTAACAACAAAGACAAAGGTAATGTTAAGCAGTACACGGGCGGGTTATTTATCGGATGCTGTACTGACCGTAGCCGCGCTAACGGCGCTAACGGCGCTAACTGATAAACAGATACACAGTGCGTAGGCCTATCCACCTTTTTCCGAACGTCAAAAACGTAGCCTGTTTTGCCGGTTTTGGAATGTTATGTTTACGTTTCCATGGTTTCAGTAGCCGCGGTAAATGCATGGATTTTTATCCCCCCCCCCCCCAATGAAAATCTGTAAAACGCATGGATCATCGCAGCAGCTTTTAACAGTGGATATCACACAAATTGACATCTGTGTTAAAAGCCAGCGTTTACCGCAACTATGACAACGCCTAAAAACCATAGAAACGTAAACGTAAAATTCCACCAAACCGGAAGCCAGTTTTGACCAAAGATGACGTTCGGAAACTTGTGGATATATGGTATCAAATCGGTGAGCCTGAAATGGGCGAAAGACGGGGGGATAGGTGTTTCTACAGTGGGTGGGTTTTCACGGTGCGTCATCAACCCGGAAATCGCTATTCCGTTTTAGCTTAGCTAAGCTAACGTTAGCGCTTGTTCCGGCAGACCGTTGCCAAATCGGCATAACATAAAGCATATACATTTTAACGCCGCAAGGTTCTATGTGGAAACCAGCAACAAACACGGAGTAACATACTTACGGGCGGTTTGGGCGGTGCAGGCGAACTCGTTTGCTCCATGCTGTCGGTAGGGAGAAGGTGCACCACAGGCCCGGCCTCCTACTCCCACTCCCTCTTATAACCTTGAGGCGCGTTCACGCGTCCCTAGCCCCTCCCCTCAGACACTCCCCCCTCCACGCCAAAACCCTGACAGTAACTTGGCATTGAAAAAAAGAACATTGAAACCGAAAAAAAAAAAATTGAAACTGAAAACCAGTGAGACTGGGGGGGAAATAGAGTGTAAAAAAACACACACTGAAAAAAGATGGACATGAAGAAGAAATCTAAAGACTGACATTGAAAACTACATTATTCAATGCCAATACTTTTTTTTTCAGTGTCAATACAACTTTTATTACAATGCCAAATTTTATTTTCACTGCCAAAAATCGTAATTACAATGCCAAATTTTATTTTCGCTGCCAAAAATCGTAATTACAATGCCAAATTTTATTTTCAATGCCAACTATTTTATTTTCAATGCCAACTATTAATGTCAGGGTTCTGTCTCCATAAAAACATACAAGAATTAAAAAGAAAGTAAAAGGCTCGCACACCGCAGGGCTCCTAAATGCAGTCCATTTATTATCAGGAACAATGTAACGTTTCGAGCAGCTGCTCTTCGTCAGACATACAAAAGCCACATAGACGCCATCTTAAGTATCATGTGGTAGTCATGTGACAACTAGAAAACAGGAAGCAGATACCGATACATACACAAAACCTAACATTTAACATGAAGAAAATATTAGAAAGTACTAAAGAAAAAGTATATAAAACGGCATCCACTAGTAATACAAAGTCCTGTTATATTCTAGTAGTTTTAAACATCAATATAATAAATTCCTGAGAAGAAACAAAAGCATGGGTGCAGGAGCACACACACACACACACAAGTAAATGAACCGTGTAATGTACGTAGCCTACACATGCGCCCATACCAATGAAAACACCATAAATGTCGGTCATACCAGCCACAATGTAGAAATCTTATATCACATATCATGTTACAAATAGCATACATAGTAGAGAATTACATAAATAGTAGAAAAATATATCGTAGAAAAATATATCAAAAAATATATATCGAAATCTAAGTGTATTAAACACTAGTGCGAGAGACACACAGGGAAGCTACACTCAGTAGGATATGCAAACAGTGATCAGGCATGAGTGCCGTCATGAAGTTGGTCAACGTGTTCTCATTAACGGTTCGTATGATTTCATACGAAAAGTTGTGCACAATTTTTCGTATTGAATCATACGAACGCCCAGTATACACGCGAGACCAGTGCGTCTGCTTTTCGTATTGAATCATACGAACGCCCAGTATACACGCGAGACCAGTGCGTCTGCTTTTTGTACTGAATCATACGAATGATTGCCAATGGAGCGAATGGTTGCCAAGTCCGATTATTAACCGCGACTTTTGGGCTTGTTTTTCTGTAAAGTCGCCTAAAAATAGTGGTAGTCACGTGTTGCGGTTTTCTGGGCTTGTTTCTAAAACGTAGGCGCTTATTTGGGTTTGCTCACTACGTCGCATACTTATTTAAACATGTTACAGTTTGTCTGGTTGCAGGATGTTTTCGGTATCCGCGGGTCATTCCGACATACCGCCACTCCGACGTTGACGTCTAGTTGTCGTAATGGCGGCACTTCCATTGATTGAAAACGTCCCACCACTCCGACAATTTCTGTTTCCATTGTCGGAATGGCGGTACTTTCCTTTTTTGGAAACGTCCCGCCATTCCGACATAAGGTCATTAAATGTGTAGGTTAATAATGATCACCGCCTCCGCCCATCTCTCTCCTCTAACAGCACTTAGACTCTGGTCAACGCCCTTGTCACATCCCATCTCGATTATAAAATGCATTATTATTATTATTATTATTATTATTATTATTGGCGCTGTGCTACTTAGTTTGCAGCTGTGGTCGAGAGAGCTAGAGAGTTAATGGAGAGAGGGACCGCTACGCCGGTGAATCAGATCAGTGATGTTGTTTTTTATTGTATCACAGTGGTTACAGTACGTTCAACAGGATCAGTGGTTCTCATGGGGGTCCTGGACCCCTGCATATTTTTGATCTCTCCTGTAGCCTGGCCGGGTCTGGCTCCAAGTTTAATTATAGACAATTTGATCTGCAGACGCACAGAGGCATGCGTAAAACACATATTTTGACTACTTCGTGCTGTTGCTATTTTTTTTAAAGTTACCTTTCGTTTCCTTTGGATTTTTGTGCGTAGCCTATTATGGAGCCGTCCTGGTCCATGTTTGTAAGCCTTTTTACCAGGAGTAAATTCCCCAAAGTTGCAACAACTTGTAGTGATCCACTGGGTTTTGCCTGGCCAGCTGGGGTAGTTGATTTGCTGGTTTGCTCCCCAGGTTTTTTTCATTGTGTATTAGGCCAGGGAAATGATCAATTATCCTTGTGGTTTGCGCACTGGGACGTGTGGACCTTTAAGCCTGCCACACACATAAAGATTTTATAAATCTCAACCGATTTATTATCTGTGAGAGACCCCACACATGAAGATAAAAAATCTGTGATTGAACAGTTTTGATCGTATTGTGTGTGGTGTGCTGTGATATTCCAAACACAGCTCACCACACACATTAAGATTTTTCAGAATCTTGACCCTCTGGTCAGAAAACAATCCGGCATCAGCAGCGATACCAGGGGTGTCGTTGTAGCTACTCTTTCGGGTCTATTTCCAGAATGGACAATGAGAGCGACGTAATTTTTTTTTTAATGAAAGCGGGACACTTCAGCCTTTACAACGATCCCATCTGTGTGTGTCAGGCGGCTGTCCAATAGGGAGCCGTGCGCTGTCACATGACGGGCTGTGAGCGGCGGTCACATGATCATTTAAACATGGCTGCTGTATTGCCGGCTGTTGCCGGCTACGAGCGCTACCGTCTTTGCTATCGGCTATCAGGAAATCTCCTGTGTATGTGTGAATGTCTGTGTGAACCTCATGTAACACCAGGGCTGCACTGTGGCTCTGTGAGGTTGCCGGTGTTGTGTGGAGAAGTGGCTTGTTGCCGCGAGCAGCAGCATGCAGAGCTCGGCAAGCAGGCACTTCTCCGCACAACACCGGCTCTCCACACACAAGATGACTGTTGATTGAAACGGCCACCGAAGTCGGCCCCGATAATGGTAAATATTGAACATGTTTAATACTTACGATTATCGGCGCCGAACGTTTTCCGAGCCGATTGTCGGGGGAATTTTGACTCTTAACACACCACACACTACAAGAGAATCGGTTACACCCCGCCTTTCCGAAGCCCCGCCTTTCCGACAATAGACTTCCATTCATCGTAATAGCGGGGTTTTCTATTTTTTCTAAAGACCCCGCTACTCCGAAAAGGCCAGTGGGGGAAACCCCCCCACTCCGAACGGACAGACGGACCTAATCAGAAAGGAACCAGAGGCTGTGCAGTGCGCAGTGCGCAGTGATCCTTTTTTCCTTTTTGGGGTCAAACGGATCATGTGCATAATTAACTGCAAAACAAGCAAATACTTCATACTGTATTAATGACATGTTCATTATGCTTCTAGCCTGTCTAGCCTCTACCTGGTCTTTTTACTAAACTTAACCAACTCCTTTCTTCATTGCCTAAATCCAACCAAAGCCTCTCCCTCAGTCAGCTGTCAGCACGAGCGGTGGCTGCTGCAGCCTCGCGCCCCTGTGAGCTCAAGCCGGCTTCAGCCGTGCTCGAGCGGAGGAGGGGGGGGGGGGGGGGGAGAAAAAAAGTGTATTTCTATTACTGTGTGGGAGATCTCCAACAACGGAGTCAGGGAGAAAGCAAGTGGGACAGATCTGCCCAGTCCCTGAGCAGCGCACGTTTCACAGACAAGCCACAAAGCAGAATGTAAACAACGTCACGCGGTTCAGCACCTTGGACAGCTGCGGGGGGGAGGAGGGGGTGTCGGAGTAGCGGTGTTTCGAAGTGGGGGTATTTCGGAACAGCGGGGTGTCGAAGTGGAGGGGTGTCGGAATGGAGAGCTGTCCCCAAGAGAATCTTATAAGATAATCTTAAGAGCTTAAGATAATCGGGCGGTGTCTGTCCGTGGTCGGAAGGGGGAAAATCTGGGCAAAATCAGCCCGATTATCTTTATGTGTGTGGCAGGCTTTAATGAATGAATGAATGTTTCTTTTTTGCTGTAAGTCGTGTGCGTAATGCGTAAAAGTGCATTAGTGGGACCGAGGGTTTAAATGGAGAAGTGACGTGGTGAGAGGGGAGGAGAGGCGGGGTTACACCCCGCCTTTCCGAAGCCCCGCCTTTCCGACAATAGACTTCCATTCATCGTAATAGCGGGGTTTTCTATTTTTTCTAAAGACCCCGCTATTCCGAAAAGGCTATTGGGGGAAACCCCCAGTGCGCAGTGCGCATTGATCCTTTTTTCCTTTTTGGGGTCAAACGGATCATGTGCATAATTAACTGCAAAACAAGCAAATACTTCATATTAATGACATATAATGTTCATTCTGCTTCTGGCCTGTCTAGCCTCTACCTGGTCTTTTTTACTAAACTTAACCAACTCCTTTCTTCATTGCCTAAGCCCAACCAAAGCATCTCCCTCAGTCAGCTGTCAGCACGAGCGGCGGCTGCAGCCTCGCGCCCTGTGAGCTCAAGCCGGGTTCAGCCGCGCTCGAGCGGAGCAGGGGGGGAGAAAAAAAGTGTATTTCTATTACTGTGTGGAGATCTCCAACAACGGAGTCAGGGAGAAAGCAAGTGGGACAGATCTGCCCAGTCCCTGAGCAGCGCACGTTTCACAGACAAGCCGCAACACAGAGTGTAAACAACGTCACGCGGTTCAGCACCTTGGACATTGGACAGCTGCGGGGGGGGAGGGTGTCGGAACAGCGGTGTTTCGAAGTGGGGGTATTTCGGAACAGCGGTGTGTCGAAATGGAGGGTTGTCGGAATGGAGAGCTGTCCCCGAGAGGCGGCATAGTAGATTATTTTTCCTGGTGGATTTCCTGGTGGATAGCTAACTGATGGAATATAGAACATGGTACCAATAACTCTTGTTGCATTCACGGTCCACAATGATTTGACAACTAAAATAATGTAATATTAACAAGCCGTTCTCCCCTGTGTGCCACTCCTCCCAAGAAAATTAAAACAGTGTGGTACATACATCCCTGGTCATTAAATATGTTTGACTAATGATGACAATGTTTTGCAACGGTGGATTGATAGGCTATTGTTCTGTGATTTGAAGTTATTTGTGCTGGAAGTCTTATATGGCTTACATTGTGCTTCTCAGGTGAAGAAAAGAAGAAGGGCAAAAGCATCAGATGTGGTTCGTTGGAGAGAACGAGATAAAGATGGCAACATTGTTGCTCAAACCACCAAGTCCCCTGCCTCAAACTCACATGGTTAGTTTATCATATCCAACTTTGCATAGTGTGCCACGTTCCTGTTGTAGGAATGTCAATAAACACAATTGAAAAGGAATAACAATCATTGAAACAAGTGACTTTAGGGTCAGAATGTGATAGGCCACTGGTCAGAAAGGTCAGAATTTGATAGGCCACTGGTCAGAAAGCTAGTGGAAAATTTAGCTGATTTTAAAGCCCTATGGTCTATTATCACACATTGCATCTCACACGAGGGGTCACATGATGTACTATCACACCTAGGCCACACTGTCTGCATGAGCAACACATGTTGAACATCTTGCTTTTAATTTTGGTGGCCATGCCATGCTGCTTGTCTTCTGTTGAATATGCCATAGACATGAAAAAATGTAAACATAATTTGAAGGGCATTATTTTTCCAGTGTGCTCCCTCTCTCTTTCTCTGTCTCTCGCTGAACAAAACAAACAAAAATCACATTGTTAAACTAGAAGAAAGATAGAGCTGGCAGCACCGCCATAGCAGTTCAGTGATGCACCTGTTGGACACAGGTGTACACAGTGTGGCCTGGGCTTGGTAGTGATCGAGCTACTGGAGCCCAGTACAATTTGCAACTTAAATTATGAATAAACATTCCATTCAGATCGACACTGCACTGACAGTCTGTTTCCACTCTTCACAATGAACTTTCTGTATTCAGCAGTACGGGCCAGATCACATCATCCCAGTGAGGAAGGAGACTTCAGTGGAGATGCCTGATGAGCCAGAGGCAGGACTTGGTAAGAGCTCATGAATTATTTTTCTGACTTTTTTTATTGTAGAGTTCCATCACATCTGGCATGATTTGGCCATAATGTACTGTATGTGTTTTAATACACATAACCGCAGACACAAATCATTGTATTATTATTCCATAAACACTCAGTGACTGATTTTACAGATTGGGGATCTTAGCATATTTGGCTGGGTAGTGAGGGATGAATAGCAGAGATAATGTTGTAGTTGCACAGGGCATATTTTCAACCAGATTTGTATCATTACAATGTGAGAATTATATGGTAGTCTTCCCTCCGTTATTATGGCACTGCTTTTCAGAAACAATATAATAATATATATAAATATTTTGGTGTACTGCCCAACATCGGCCACCATTTAGTGGTGCAGTGTGGCCCAGTGCATTCTGATTGTTCTTGGTTTTCAACCTGTTTTCTCTGGCCATGTAGCACCAAGTGAGTCTTTCTTTTTTTTTTAAAAGTATATATTTTTCGGCTTTTTGCCTTTATTTGATATATGACAGTAGAGATAGACAGGAAATGGGGAGGCAGAGAGAGGGGGAATGACACGCAGGAAAGGTCTGCCCGACGCGGGATTCGAACCGGGGACGCCTGCGGCGAGGACTGTAGCCTCTACATGGGGCGGCCGCTCTACCCACTGCGCCACGCACCGCCCCACCAAGTGAGTCTTTCTGCTGTCAGTTTTATGAAAAGACCTATGCAGTGGTAATTGTGTTGCTACAGTGTATGTTAAGTTTTTACACCTGATGGGACTGCGGTGCTCGGTATGCCCACTTTGAGGGTGCTCTTGGTTTTGCCAACAAAATATTTACCACATGGTTAATGTTCAACATGGTTCAATAAATCTGTTTTTCGTACATTGAGCACTCCCACCCGATTATTATTATTATACATTATTAAATATTTTGAAAAAATGTAATTGTGATTTTTTTTTTTTTAATATTGAAATTGCTATATGATTCACAATATTTAAGGGAATCATGTGATATTACAGTGGGTCATTATTGTTTAGCCCTAATTTTACTTCATCAACATGTTGCCCCCCTCCTGAAACAGATGCTGCCCTTAAAGGACTGGAGAGACTTCTCGGTGCAGCTGTTGTTGACACTGATGTTAACATAAATGTTGACACAAGCATGCCAACAGCAGCCGGCAGCTGGAAGATGAGGAATGCTTCCTCATCAGAGAGATGGAAGGAAGCAAGAAGCCAGCTCCTGGACAATATGCTTAGAGCAAACTGTGTTACTGAGCGTCTGTGTCAAAGGTGCCTGAAGAAGGAGGCCGTGATCCGATGTGCTGAATGCATGCCAATGCAGTATTACTGCTGTGACTGTGATATTACCCACCACCAGTCCCAAACTTTGCACAATCGTGCGTCCAGGATCCATGGCTTCCACAAGCCTCTGCCACCAACAGTTGTGGTGAACGACGCAGAGGGGTGTTATTCGCATCACACATGTGGTACTATGTATATTATCTTAGAATGTATTTATTTTTTTTAGATTTTAGATTTTAGATTTTAGATTTAAAAAATATATATTCTTATGTAATTTGGGGATTTTCTTAATCGCTTTTTCTTTCTTCTTTTTTTGTAGCTAGAATATTGCCACTGGAAATGCCACATCACATATGTGACTGCCCTCCAGAAAATCTGAATGTTATTTCTGGAAGGCCTGTGGTATTCGTCAACATGAAAGGTAACTCCATAGCAAAAACATAATGTTATACTATCTGACCATTGCAGGTTTTCCAGCTTTTCAGGCACCTTTTCTTTATGGTTTTACCTGCCAATATTACATAACAACTTGTGCTTTTTCCCTGGACGATATGATCTGACCCTTCCAGAGCTGCGCTGTGGAAGCTGCTGTGCCACATGGACACCAGATTTGTTTGATGTCCAAGTTAGTGGATACTGGCCTGCCACCATCAACTTCTGTACCCTGTTTGATGTTGCCATTTTTCATGGTTTCAGGGAAATGAAGTTGGCTGCTCCAGGGAGTTCACGCCTGACATTCATTAGAATGCTCGAGGCGCAGACAATAGAGTATGGCAGGGTGAGTTGGCTTACAGTATAGTATGTACACAATATTTATCATAACCTCCTTTTAATTCTACATATAGTTCTAACTTTGGTTTTAATGAATCTTTCAACAAACTGGTAAAGTGTGTTCAGATACTTTTTATAAAAGTTTCATGGAGTGGGTGATTAGCTCATACGAGGTGGACAAGTTGTGTGGAGAGCAGCCGTTCACCTCCCCAGCCTGTTCTCCAGAGATGTTGGCTGTGTCCGTGGATGGGAACAGGAAGCACTACCGATTCAAAAAGGATGGATGGTCTGTATATATTTAATGTTTTTCATTGTCCACCATGTCCATGTAACAACTATCATTTGTTACACCAGAGTGCATGTGTTAATTCTTCAGCAATGCAAACTGATATTTAAAATGATATTTCCATGTCTGTTCTGTACTGTAGCTCTGAGGAACAGGGTTACTTTGACGGTGTGCTTCTCTGCAAAGATCATGAGGTCACTGCATTTGTAGAGGACATTCAAAAGAGAGCCAAGCATGTAAGAGTGTCTGTGTTTTAGTTAGATACATTACATTTCATATACCTAAAGTCCAATTTTATTGTAGGTAAGAACTACCATTGGCTACAAAATTACATGCGTATTCCAACATGACACAAAATTATATCCATAGTTAAATTTGACATTATTAATGTGAATGTGTTCACTTTGTCCTTTTTGTAGGTGCCAGGAAAAGGGGTCTGTGGCAGGTCTCAGCTGAATGCAGCAAATGTCTCTTCTTGGACAAGCTGGTAGACTTCTGCAATACATAGCGAACTGTTGTGTTATTAACTGTTGAGGGCTACATCCATTTTCCAAATAAAATGATTTGTTAGATTTTCATATGGAGCAAAGGAGGCTTCAACCAACCCACATTCAACTTCAATAAAATTACAGCAACTAGCTCACTTAGTATGCTAATTCCATTTCAAACTCTTATGTACCTAGCATGTGAATTGATTTGTATTACATTAAGAGGTATGTCAATTTTTGAGTGCAGTTTTCTCTTTTTCTCAGTAGACATGTTCAAATTTTTGTACTACTGTAAAGGTCCTCAAATTTCAGATTGCCATCGCAAACATTCATAGAATACAGACAGAATTTCAGCAAAGGCTGAATTATTATAGATTAATTTATCATTCTTCTTCAGGGTCTAGAAGTAGCGGTGTGCCGTCATGGCATCATTCTTCGTGCCCTCAATATGTACAGGCAAGTATGATAACTAGGGCTGTTTTCGACTAAGGATTTTCATAGTCGAATCTGATTCGTCAGATTTTGCCGTAGTCGACTGATCGTCGAACCTTTTTTTAAAAAAAATAGCAGCAAATTTGCGACTTTTTCCCGTTTCAAACAAAAGAGCTAAAACACCCAAAAAATATGGTAGGTGTAAAACAAATACCTTTATTTAGTTCTCACACTTCTGATGATTTTTAGTAGCCATTGTGAGCCAGGGTATGCGTTTATGTCACGTTGCCCTGGACAACGCTCCTTTTGCTCGGACTGTGAGTGGCAAATCAAACATCCCTCAACGTGGTGAAGGATAGAGAGCCTAAGCGGAAGCAGGAAGTAACGGCGCCATGGGACCTCAACTCTGAAAAACTCGCCATACAACTGAATGGGAGTGAAATTTTTATTTCGTGATCCGATTGAATTGCGCCATGAGAAAAAAATATGACCTCTACCTGTTTAAAACATCACGTTTCATGCCAAAAATTTAGAGTTTTGTTGTAAAATGGCAACGGAAATTTTCATTTTGTGTGAAGACTGCTCTATGGACTACAGTAAACGGTCGGTGTCGCACAGAACATACATAATCAACTCCATCAGCAGACATGGCGGTCAGATTGTCGGACTTTACCGCGTTCTTCTATAGTGAAGAAAAAAGCCTTAAACGTGGCGAAAATCACTACAAGTCAGGCCATGTAGAGAGCTGCAGCTACATGCAGGGGGAGTTGACCGGTTCCGTGAGAGCCAGCATGCGGGACCGAGTCTACAAAGTGTCGGTGAGTGTTGAATGCCAGCAAGCTACTATTAGCTAGTTAGCTAACAACAACTCCACTACTGGGGAGCGTGCCTATGTTCCCTCAGCCCTATGTTCCCTCAGCCCTATGTTCCCTCTGGACTCTCTCTACCTATCTGGACTCTCTCTATCTCCCCTTTCTAGCCTCTACCTGGTCTTTTTACTAAACTTAACCAACTCCTTTTTTCATTGCCTAAACCCAACCAATGGTGGGACCAAAGGGCTGTGGGAATAGGGCCTAATTTTCAGTGACAACAAAAGTTAGAAATGAGGGAACATAGGGCTGAGGGAACATAGGGCCTAATTTTCAGTGACGACAAAAGTTAGAAATGAGGGAACATAGGGCTGAGGGAACATAGGGCTGTGGGAACATAGGGATGACCCCCACTACTGCAGGAGAAATACAGTGACACAAACAGACTGTCTTTTCAAATGCTGCTTGCTAACAAATGTCAATTTATCAAAGAGTAGAAAGTACTGTCGTTACTCTTGAGACTAATATTCAAAGATTTATCTATTTTTTCTTTATTTTTTCATGATGTAATCTAAGATAAAATGAACTGAATTAACCTAAGTCTGCATGACTATTTGTATAGATTTTGTGAATCCAGCGCATATTTCATATGGTGTAATGTATGACATAATGTATATATTGTTTACATTTTGGGGGTTGTTATATGAAATGTATAGTATATGTAAGATTTCATTTTCCCCCCCTATTTTTGTCCCTTTCTGCTCAGTATGAGCAGGAGGAGGAAAACACATTGCTCTGCTTTATTAAAAATTTTGTAAATTTTAATTTATATTTATATTTTTATTCTCTTTACAGATCAGCATGGGTGATGATGGGTCGGTTCTGAGCTCCACCTGTGAGTGTCCCAGAGGCGAATACAAATGTAGCCATGCAGTTGCTCTGTGTTTATTTGCTATTTGGGAGCTCAGTTCTACCGAAGTGGAGTGCCAGTGGAGGAAGCCTGGAACTCCAAAAGTTACAAAGCCGGCCTCCGAATTATACAAACAGCGGGAGGAGACGTACAACCCCCTGGCCAGGGCAGTGACGAATGAGGATGTGGACTGGTTCCGGTCTGCACTGAGGGGCACAGAGTGTGGGATGGCATGGCTGCTGTCCCCTGAGCCTGAGCCGCAACATCAGGCCATTCCAACTGTGCCAGAGCTGGTGCGAAGGCATGGCGAACAGGGGCTTGCAGCAGTTCTTGCCTCGATGCAGCTGACCAGCGACCAACAAGATGCCATCCAGTCTACCACTGTGGGACAGCGCTGCAATCCGCAATGGCAGCTGCACAGACGGGGTAGATTGACTGCCAGCAACTTTGGTGCTGTGCTGCTGTCACGGTCCTCCACTCCAAGCCCGTCCCTGATGAAGAGGTTGCTTGGGGGGTACAACCTGGATGGGGTCAAGTCCGTGAATTGGGACATGGTGACTGAGGCAGAAGGAGTGAAGGCTTTTCAGCAGGCCAATCAGTTGGAGGTGCTCCAGTGTGGACTTTTTGTGACCAGGTCGGGCATACTAGGAGCATCACCAGATGGACTGATCGAACCATCTGCCCTTCTGGAGGTCAAGTGTCCACACAGCCAGAGAAACATGACCATCACAGAGGCAGTCCAGTCACCATCTTTCTGCCTCTGTGGGGATGGCGTTGGGTCATATAACCTGAGGGAGAACCACCCATACTGGCATCAGGTGCAAGGACAGCTTAGAGTATATCACATAAAAGAAAGAAAATATACAACAGATAATATATGATAAACTATAATGAAACAGTGCTGGAGAGGTTAGAAACCCTGGGATGGCTTATCAAGAACCTTAACATTAAAAAAATAAAAGTAAAATTAAATGTATCTTATCAAAATAAAATAACAAATGAAGCCCCACATAACAAACCGGGAGATTTGCTACTTTGTGGTGTGGACCACAAAGGAGGCAATCATACTTCTCCGGAAAGACCCTGCCTGGAGCGGACATCTCCTTCGCCTTGAGAGCTTTTACACTGGCCCCCTGATGGTGATGCTGAATGATCTGGGAGAAGAATAGGAAAATGTATTAGACAATAGAAATAAAGTGTGTGTGTATATATGTGTTTGTGTGTGTGTGTGTGTGTGTGTGTGTGTGTGTGTGTGTGTGTTGATGTATGGGCATCAGATACTTACTGGAACAGGGGCTTGCAGCAATTCTTGCACAGAGTGTGGGATGGCATGGCTGCTGTCCCCTGGGCCTGATCCTCTACATCAGCCTGGAACATCAAAAGGAGGAGGAGACATACGGGTTGTATGTCTCCTCCTCCTGGCCAGGGCAGTGACGGATGAGGATGTGGACTGGTTCCGGTCTGCACTCAGGGGCTGATGGCTGCTGTCTCCTGAGCCTGAGCCGCTACATCAGGCCATTCCAACTGTGCCAGAGCTGGTGCGAAGGCAGGGGCTTGCAGCAGTTCTTGCCTCGATGCAGCTGACCAGTGACCAACAAGGCAGCGCTGCAATCCGCAGTGGCAGTTGCACAGACGGGGTAGATTGACTGCCAGGAACTTCGGTGCTGTGCTGCAGTCACGGTCCACCACTCCAAGCCCAGACATCTCCTTCGCCTTGAGAGCTTTTACACTGAGCACATGCTCCCTGTGTTGGCCTCCAAAGAGATGGACCTGTAAATATTTTCAGCATTGTGTTATTATTATTATTTTTATTACAAATTTATAGCTTTTGACAAGTTTGATAAGTTTTGACTTTTACCTTATGTGGTAATCTGGTTTCCAGAGCTAGTCAGTCCAGTCTCAGCATGGTTTGTCCACAGTCACGGGCAGGGGAGAGAGAGAGAAATCAATAAGTTAACTGCCCTTTTCAACAAGACGTAAATCCTGGGTGGGGGGACTGACTCACCTGACGTTACAAGAAATGTTTGCTGCCTTCCTCTCTCGACTCCCTGATGTTGACACTCAAAAGTAACGTTAGCAATTCTAGCTTACTTTACCATAATATTTAAGTAACTCAACCAAGTGTTTTGTCATTAAACATTTCATTCGATTTAAGTAACGTTAGCTAACAGTTAAGTGCTGTAAGTTAAGTGTTTCTGTCACGTTAGTTGCACGTTAGTTGCTTGCAAGGGCGTAGAATTGGGTAGGGACGCTAGGGACACGTCCCTACCAATATTCAGCCGCTGTGTCCGCTGTCCGTAGTGTTTAGTTAATGATTATGGCAGAAAAAGGGTTAACAGTCGGTCTCTGCTAGAAGTCCTGCCTCTAACCTGAATATCGATCTCCGATTGGCTCTGCCGTTTCTCGCTAACGTACATGTGATTGGCTGTCCCCGCTGTCACTCCGTCTGCTTGTAAAAGTTACCTGCTCGTTGGTCGGACGGGACAGGAGGTCACGGTGCTTCAATCTGCAACCGCCAATGTAAGTTGACAACATGTTCATCATGTTCGGCATTTGTTCTGCCTGGGTCACGTCAGCTAGACGGATTTTAACATTAGTGGTGTCATTTACATGAACATTTGTGTTTGTGTCTGTCTGTCTGTCTGTCTGTCTGCGTGCGTGCGTGTGTGCGCGCTCTGCCTGTGGGTCTGTGCTTGGTAATAATGTCAAATAAAAGGAAAATGGACAAGACACTTTGTAAGTCAAAGTGTAAATTACTTCAAGGGTATCTAACTGTCGAGCCTCAACAATAGGCTACAGATAATGAATAAAAGCCTATATTTAATGGCAAACAGATACACTTTTTTTAAAAGTTATTTAAAAAAAAAAAAAAAAAAGAACATTGGTCAGGAAAATAGGCCTACAACAAAACCTCAGATTCCAGATGCTCATGTAATTTTATACATCCATAATTTTGGGGGAATAAATTACACAAGTGTGTAAAAGTAAAAGCCTTTTTCCTCAGGCAATAACTGTACCATCAAACTCTATGATCATTGTATCCCTAATGTATCTGTTCATATGTCCTGCACCAACATATTTTTGTCAGGTGACAGAGACAGACAGTAGAGAGGCTGGAGGAGATGAAGAAGGAGAGACCAGAGGAGGTAGAGGAGGAGAGGCTAGAACAGATGAATAAGGAGAGGTAGAGAAGGAGAAGCTGGATGAGGTAGAGAAGGAGAAGCTGGAAGAGGTAGAGAAGGAGAAGCTGGATGAGGTAGAGAAGGAGGAGATGGAGGAGAGGCTGGAAATTCACAGGTGAGGTTAAATAACGATGGATGTGTTAGTCATGATGATGCACAGTTGACTTCAGCCAGAGCAATGAGAACTCTTCTAAATTGTCTTCTTGTCTTTCATTAGTTGCTCATTAGTTACCCCTACATAACATGAAATTATGATTGCAAATGCAAAAAACATCAACTTTAAGGAGCGATGCCTCGGAGCACTTTTGTGTCCCCACCAATGTCAAAATCAAACCTACTCCCTTGGTTGCTTGCTTCTACCTGGCTGACGTTCGTTAGCTAGGTTAGCTTGTGTGACACAGACATACACAGACACGCACGTTAATATAATACATCCATGACACGCACACACATTAACGTTACCTTATTAGCTGTATCCAGCGACCTCTCGACTTTTTGTCTGCAGGGAAGCGGAAAAAGGAGCAGGATGAGGATCGGGTAGAGTGTGTACAACCCGGCGCGAAACACACAGGCATCTTAGTTTGTACACCAACCTATGACACCAACAG
>NW_028220775.1:0-96469 GCF_045865225.1 Trachurus japonicus | reverse complement strand
GCAGTGGAGTAGCTGACACGGGAAAGGGCGGCATTTGGTGTGTGACGTCACCTACGCGACTTGTAGTCTTTCTGTTACGGATTCTTCTGAATTTTATTTTAAAACAGTTTTACAACAAACTGCCAATTTCTCGGCATGAAACGTGATGTTTTAAACAGGTAGAGGTCATATTTTTTTCTAATGGCACAATTCAATCGGATCACGAAATAAAATTTTCAGTCCCGTTCACTTGAATGGCGAGTTTTTCAGAGTTGAGGTCCCATGGTGACCGTTACTTCCTACTTCCGCTTAGGCTCTCTATAGCGGTGGTCGTGGACACAGAGAAACCGGGTAAAACATGTAGTATCAAAACAAACGGAGGTCAGAAGGACTCGACAATCCGTACATTACGTTAATCAATCCTGTAACACACACAGTGTGACCGCGGCACCGGCAGAGAGACAGACAGGCTCAGTGTTAAAGTGCAGAGGGACGTGATCACAGCTGTTACTCGCATCCCGACTCCCGGCACTTATGATGCGTTCATGACAACTCGGAAGTCGGAAAAAAAACAAGTTCCTCTTCTGAAAAACTCTGACATGACAAACTTTAGGATGTGTTAGGGACTAATTCATCTGTCTAACCATCAGAACTATTGACACATGAAACTGTAAACACAGCTGATCCATCGAAAAAAAAATCACCGCTGGAGTTAATCTATTTTCCGTGATTGAAAGCAGGTTCTTGAATGTAACTCGGTCAAAGTCAGATGTATCCTCACAATGTTTTGCTGTTCTGTCAGGTCATGCATGATAAATGTTGACAAAGTTAGACTGTCAGACTTCCTTGATTCTAAACTTTGGCGGCTCTGCCTCTCGTCTTTTTGCCACTCCGTGAGTGTTCTGCAGTGACTTCTGAGTACCGTGACGTTGACGGTCCTACTGCTCACCTCCGCTCATTTGAAAAAAAAAACAAAAAAAAACCTCCGGTCATTTGATTGTGCAACTGCAGTGGGTGATTTATTAATACGTAGTAAGAAGCTAAGACTACCGTTTAAACGCACACATAATTTTGAACTCTTTATTAAAAGAAAGTAGGCTGATTTTGTATCAAAATAGTCTTTTTATAACGAAAAAAGACATTCTATGTAACAATTTATGCTCAGCAGCCGTGGGCACCCCCATATAGTCAGAATGGTACGGTCTTGGTTTGATTCGACTACGAGGTTCATAGTCGAATCAGACCCCTCCGAATCGAATCGTCGAATAGTCGACTTTTGGAGGTCAGCCCTAATGATAACATTCATAATGTCATACTTAATCCTGCACCTCAGACAGCACTGTGCTGGGTGATGTATCTTTTCCTAACACTATAACCAATTTGTTTCACTACTGTGCACATAAGATTACTAACACTATGTACTCACCTGTGCAGTTACTTTTCACTTTATTTGGCCTCACAGTGGAAGTGTCTTTTACGTAGTGGTGGTTGTATGATTTCTATAGTCAATCTCTTTTTTTGAGAATAGTTTACAGTTTAACCTAAAACATTAGTATTGTTCATGTTTTGTTCTGTGTGTGATTGTTAAGGTATTGTTATGATTATTATTGTTATTGCTGTAATCCAATCCTACAGGGGTGAGATCTTTGCCTATCCGATGTTCTTGCAAAAGGAAGTCACTGCCATCAATCCTCCAGTCTTCTTTTGCATGGATGTTGTCTGCAAGTACTGGCCATACATAAAGCGTATCTCTGAAGCCTGTCCTGAGTATATTCACCTCACCAGCATGAAGCCTTTGTTGTCTGTGCTCCATGCCAAAGCTCATGGAATCAAGTGTGAGGTATTTCAATTTCTATCTCTTGTGTTTCACTGACAGTTAGAATTTGAATTTCTTATACATTTTATATTATTTAGTGCATTCAGTAGGAGGAGTACTTAATTAGTGACAAAATATTAAGCTGTGTTCACACCAAACGCGATGAACGCGATTTTTTCGCGCGACAAATGACAATTCGTTGCGCTATCGCTCGTGTTTTGACGCGTGACCGTTTTGTGTAAATTCGCGTCATCGCGTCCCCCCTCCCCTCCACTGTCAATCCAGCTAACAGGACGGATGTAAAATTGTGTTGAGACACAGAAAGTGGTGAAGCTGATCCTTGACGTCCTGGTCCTGGTGTAGCAGGTAAAAAAAACTCCGCTCAGCCCCGCTCGTATCGCGGCCGTTGTACGGTAGTACTTCAGACTGACTGTTGCTGAGTTTGACTTGCTAGCAGCTAGGGTTGTTGCCAGGATCTCCAGGCAGGACACCAACTAAAGTTACAGGCTCTTCATTTCAGCTGCAGAGTGCCTGTCCATCTGTCCCCGGTGAGTAGCAGTCGGTAGCAGTGTATTGTTGTGTCAGAATCTCAACGCTGATAGGCTGTCGCGTCACGGCGTCACGCGATGTCGCGTCAAAAGTTCAATATTTTCAACTCGGGCGTTGGTGCGATTTTCGCGGCATCGCGTCGCGTGTGACGCGCGTATCGCGTCGCCCGGCGCGATTTCGCATCTAATCGCGTCTGTGCATTGACTTTACATGTAATCTCGACGCGCGACAACGCAGCATCGCGTTTGGTGTGAACACCCCTTTAAAGATGATTCACCATTTCAAATCCAGTGTGCAAGATTACAGAGCCAAAACAACAACAAACATTTTACGGGACTCAGAATGTATATTCCTAAAATGACAGATTAAATGGGGAGCAGGCAACCAGGATGGAGCAGGTTCCATTTTGGGAGAGGAGGTGGAAATGGTCAACTCTTTCCTGTCCAGGACTGCCATAAATACCAAGTTCATGAGCAAAGGAGGTTGGTTGTGGCTTTGACATAATATTTTACATCATGAATAATCATACAGATCACAGGACTGTTGGCAGCATACAGGATTTTTTGTGGAACTTTTTGACTGCATTGTTGTTAGGTTAGGGTTTTTTGTAACAGCCCGCACAGACATGTTGACTGTCCAGACCATCCAATGGAATCAGAGGAAGGTGGAGAAAATGTGCAATACCTTGTGCACAAGATTTCGTAAGGTAACTGTCATCTTTATGAAGGGGCCACAGAGCAATCATAGTGATAAATGCATAAACTTTAAAGTAAAGTATGTTTTTTTAGCCTTTAATGGACAGCGCAGTCATGCGAGAGACAGGAAATGGAAGGCAGGGGGGGCGTCATGCAGGAAAGAGCCGCATGATGCGGGATTCGAACGGGGGCTGCCTGCAAGTGAGGACCATAGCCTCAACACATGCGGCGGGTGTTCTACCTACTGAGCTAAACACCGACCCAAACTTTAAATGATTACTTTTCCTTTTTTTATACAGACACAACAGGTTCTTCAGAGGGAGAGGCAGAGCCTAGAGACCCTTAAGGGAGAAATGTCTGCAGATGATGGGACTGTGCAGCAGTGGGTGAAAGATGTCCAGGACTGGGCCGAACATGGTAGGTGCTTCTAATGATGTTAAAGGTGTAATATAGGTAAATTTCAAATTAAAATTGCTACAAAATAATAATAATTATTATAAAAAGACCTAACAGTATGTTATATATTTTGCAGACTTTGGTGCTTACAATATTCAAAATGTTTCCAAAAAAAGTTTAAAAAATCAAGGTAAAGGTGCATTTCATTTGGTTGCCTGTCTTGGCTTCTTCCAGGAAACACAGGAAATGTGAGCGCGATTAAACTTAATTAATGTGAGTCTCCCCTGAGAACTCCCCTCCTTGAACCGCCACCTTATCGTGGTGGAGGGGTTTGAGCACCCGAATGATCCTAGGAGCTACGTTGTCAGGGGCTTAAACGATAATTTCCGTTTTTTACAACCTGGACCTTATTTCTAGCATAAAATACGATCATTTTACTCACCTAGACAACTTTGGTGTCATTTGGAGTGGTTTTGACGAAATTAGCCCCAGTGGAGCGGCTCGTATATCCGTATAATGCGAGAACACGGGGCACGCAATGCAGCCTCTAAATAACACATTATCCGCCGCAAAACTTGTTCAGTTCACCAATATTTTGTTATGATACATTAGTGCTATTCCCCTCCGAGCCCATGGTGGCATGTTATCAACATCCGGCGCCTGTAAGTTGACATCATCCAGGTCAGAGGTTAGTGGTCAACCTACAGACCCCGGATGTTGGCGGATAATGTGTTATTTAGAGGCTGCATTGCGTTGCCCCGTGTTCTCGCATTATACGGATATACGCGCCGCTCCACTGGGGCTAATTTCGTCAAAACCACTCCAAACGACACCAAAGTTGTCTGGGTGAGTAAAATGATCGTATTTTATGCTAGAAATAAGGTCCAGGTTGTAAAAAACGGAAACTATCCTTTAATGCCCCTGGTAGGGTCTCCCAAGGCAAACAGATCCTAGGTGACGGGTTAGACTAAGAGCGGTTCCAAAAGCCCCTTATGAGTGACATAATATCGAGGACTTTCACGTCGCTCGGATTGGCGTCACCGGGCCCCCACCCTGGCCTGGGGTCAATACATCAAATGGTCTGACAAAAACAGGTGTCTGTAGCTTTCGCAGTCCTGAATGAAATGATTGGATGGCCTAACTTAGTTAAACTGAAGTAAATATTAATGGTTTTATTTTTATTGAGTCCCCAATTGAAAGAGTATCCTTCTTGGTTTGTGGCTCAATGAAAAGCTGTGCCTCAAAAAACATATTGATAACCTAACTAGGTCCTTATAGTCAAAGCTAGCATTCTACCTTCCAAGTGGAAACTTGTAAAATTTGTAGAAACTTTTGAAATGAGACAAGCTGAACCGTTTTTTTGAATTTTAGTCCATTTTATCAAAAAGAGAGCATTGTGAATGCACATGCTCCCTTTGATTTGGTGTTGTCTTTTTGGTTGATTTCATTGTATCATTTTGTGGATGTATATTGTAACTTTGGTATACTTTGTTGCTTTATATTGTAACCCCTGTGTGTTTCATATATACTTAAATCAGGGCTTTCTAGTAAAAGACAGCCTTCGCCAATTAAATGAAGGTATCAATCAATCAATCAATCAATCAATAGAATGTTCTTGCAAAACTCAACATTGCTTTATGTTGTGAAGAACTCCCAGGAGCCAGCAATGACTCCCTGCTCGAAGTGAGGAGAAAAATTGAGGAAACATCTCTTGGCCTAAGACAGCGTAGAGCACGCCTTTACAGCCAAACAGGTATGAAGTTTGTGAAAGGCATTCAGTGTTTTAAAGAGCTGCTGATCTGATCAGTCCTACAGACTGTTTTTACTGACCTATTTGTAATAGAGTGGAAGCACCCTTCACTGTTTTGAATGCGTGTTAAAGGAGTGAAAGTATTTTGTATGGATGTCTCAATAAAGTACAATCCAATCCAATGCTTGAAGATGTTGACTGGATTGAAGATGCCAGGCCAAGAACCCTTCTCCTGCCTTGATGTTCCAGGTTCTCTGGTTAGGAGGAGCACCTCTTCATGTGTCTCCATAGTTCTGGTCACAGAAACATATCCTTACAATGGATACAATACTCAATTTTGTTACATTGAGCCTTCTTAGATCCGCGCTTCACTTGAAGCTGACCACCTCCTTTTTTCCGCACAGTTTCAACATTCCCCCGTTGCGAAGATTCTCTAGGATTTTATTTCTAGATCTTGAACCTGTTGGGAGACTGTGAGGGCATGTGCTATGCCTGAATTCGAGTTTTGTGAGAATGTGAGTTTTGAAAGGTTGTGCTATTTTAAAATGAAAATTCTTGCAAATGAAGCAGAAATTTTGTCCTGCTCTTACGCCACTGGTTGAAGGTACTGTGTTGGTGGAAGGCTGTCCAGGGTGTCCTCTGTGACACAACAGTTTGTAGAGGTATCCATTGTTGATTTTTCAGCAGCCTGGAATGTTGAATTGGCCTCTTCCTCTTCCGTGTCACTCTCTGAACCCGGAACATATTCTGGATCACAAGCATCATCATCCACTTCACTGAAGTCACTTTCAGTCTGATTAAAACACAAGGAAAGGAAAGGAAAACATAAGGCATACACAACACATGCAATAAGCATTCAGGGTTCATACACATTGTAACCAACAAATTTCCATGACTTTCCCATGACTTGGCAACAAGTTTCCATGACATTACAAGACCTCTGAAACATCAATGTATGCATCAAATGTATGAAAACTATCAAAAAACAAACAGATGTAATGACAATGGGCTTTATGCACAGCTCCACTACTTCCTGAGCTCAAGCCACCTCCTTTATGATTACATGCTGTCATTCATTCATTCATCACATACCACTATTCCGACATGTGAACGTCCCACCATTCCGACAAGGCTCAACGGGTGACTCCCATGCTGATAGAGGAATACACACATGGTTGTGCGTAATTACGCAGCAGAGCGCAGACAGGGACTAGTCTGCCTGTCTAGCCTCTACCTGCTCTTTTTACTAAACTCAACCAACTCCTTTCTTCATTGCCTAAAGCCAGGGACACACCGAGCCGACCGTCGGGCGTCGGGCCTCGTCGGACGGCGTCAGGTCCTCGTCTGTTTGGTGTGTTCACCTCCGTCGGGTCTTGTCGGATCTCGTCGGGGCCGATTGAACATGCTCAGTCGGGACTCGTCGGCCGTCGGGAGAGTAGACTCGTCGGGTACTCTGATTGGCTGTGTGCTAGCTATGGCGATTCTGATTGGCGGTGCCCTAAGCGAATCAGCGCGGTGTGTGGGAGGGACGGAAGTGACCACAGTAAACAAACGGTGTCCTAGCCTGTCCTACGGTAAAAATGGTATACAAAATAAAAAGAGGAGTAAAGCAATATGTTAAGCGGCAATATATTATATTTAAACATCAAAGATGTTCAATCAAACCCACATAGTTTGAAACAACGTTCAAAACACACACAGCTCACAACTAAGCATATAAAGCCTGCTAGCTTAATGCTAACGTGTAAAGCCTGCTAGCTTAATGCTAACGTGTAATGTAAAACACCCCCCCCCCCAGCACCTGCACCACTCACTCAGGGTTCTTCACCAGGTGTGCATAAATTGTCGTCATTTCTTCAGTGGCGTCCCTAGGCTAAAACATTCGGGGCCAAAGCCCCGGATGTTTTTTTAATTAGCCCCGAATATTAATTTTCAAAAAAAAAATAATAATAATTTTTTTTTTTTTTAAGATCACATCCTCAAACTACGGTTATCTTATGTTGATGCTTCGATAAAACAGTGGACAGGTTTGAGTAACAATTAATTATATTTTTAAAAAGCCACTACTTTGGCTTTGGCACACAAGTGGTTAACACCTCCAGGTCGCACTTGACGTCATTCACCCAAAACAGCAGCGCATTTAACTTGACAACAAATACCTGACAGCAGGCAGGTTTGACAACAGCAAGCTGCAGCTGTCTTTTGGTAGCTAGTAGCAGCTAAAGTGTATCAAGATGCCACAAAAAAGATTTCCATGTTTTCCCCCAAAGGTGGTCAGCAATCAAAAAGGTAATGGGTCTCATTCATGAAACGTGAGTAAATCTGTGTGTAGATTTGCACATAAAAGCTCACTCTACTAAAACTCTACTCCGGATTCATGAACGGTGCAGGAAACTCAGATTTGATCGTAAACACGTGTGTAACTTCATGAATCCCAACCCATCGTAAACTAACAACACGCCCCCGGTGATCAGCAATTAGCATAGATCTCCATACATGAATAGCCATATAAGGAGATCCTGACCACCATATTAGGAGGTAGGTGCATCCTGCTCACCTGCGGCCATGACGCAAACGAGGAAAGAGGGAGAGAGAGAAAAAAAAGAGAGATCACGGATCAAAGTCATTTTGGGTGAAGTGGAGTCCAGAAAAAATATTTAATTCTCTTCTGTCAGTAGTGGTGTGACTGGGACAGGTCAAAGGCGTGGAGGGAAGAAACAGATTTAGTGAATTAAGTATCCTTGGTTGATTAAAAAAACGTTTAAGAAGTAAAGCGAGAATAGTTCGATATGAAACATGAAAAAAAAAAATGCACACAACTCCAGAGCTACAGCAGCGACGGGAGGAGGAGGCTCTTCACAGCCTCAGCTGTAGAGGAGCATGGTTGGATCAACACATGAAGTTATATAGGCAGGTTATATTGTTACAGAAGCACCAGCCGTCTCACAGCTCCATCCAAACCGGTGCCGACTGCGCTGCTGCGCAGGGTGAAGTGTGCGTCCACCGAGCGTGTAGCAACACAAAAAAGTTTTTTCCGGTTTTATATCAGATTATTATCATCATAAAATGGAGCCTTGACGTGTTTGTGTGTGTCCGATCCCTAAAACGTCTCTCTCTCCAAATATTTCTAATTGTTTGTCATGTTTAAATTACGTGTTTCAAAGGCGTCGGCGTATTTTGAACATGAGAGAGAGTAATACGGATTAAAATTGTAATTTTTAACAGTGACACACAGTATTTATTTGCATTCCTACATTTACACAAGCGCTACACACAGTCCGGAGCAGGTGTAGATTTTGTGAGTAGCTACGAAAAAATCAGCACTCCTAAAAGATTGATGAATGCGGAAATCCACGTAAATTTGCGCTGCTCAGGGTTTACACACAAATCCGTGCTGCTCACGTTTCATGAATGAGACCCACTGGGAATAGAAATTATGTAAAAATGTATAATTTCGAAAAGAGTGTTGCAGCTGGAACTACAAGAGGGTAGTAGCTAACGTTAGCTAGCTAGCAGCTAGTTGATATTGCTCTGGTTGATATTACATGAGAAAAAAAGCAATCTGTAATTATTGGCATCTGTAAATGCAATTGTAGGGTGTGAGAATTGTGTAGCCTACCTAGAAATAACTAAGTTTGGGCTTCTTCTAGAGGGGAAAGTTGCTGAAGTTAATGTGCTATAACATCGAACCATCTTGTTTATTTTCTTTTTCATGCATGATAGCAGTTAGCAGACAGGGATCCCGCACAGCCTGCCTCTTTTACTGTAGCTGCTAATGTGTTAAATGGAAACACAATGTGTTGTTACGTAGCTAGCTAATGTCAGTACATAGAACTAAATTCAAAATGGGTCATTCATTTGATGATCTGTGGATTGCATCGTTTTCACCTTTTTCACCAATGATGGAGAATGTCTCTATGCCTAAAAATTTCGGCGCGCGCTCTGCGTGCGCATATATTGCATGTGTCACTCTTCCGGGCTAAGCCCCGGATGTGTCAAAATCCTAGAGACGCCCCTGCATTTCTTGCCTTGTATTTTAAACCTGATGAAGGAACCTTGTTCTGAAAATGTTGTTTCTTATTCAACCAAACCCCTGTAGCGGTGCATATACCTGAAGATGGATACTGCCTGCAAACAAAGAAGTGGTGAAAAAGGTGAGTCACCAAACCCCTGTAGGAGGGTCTGGGGGCATCCCCCCTAGAAAAAAAAGGTTACACCCCGCCTTTCCGACAATAGACTTCCATTCATTGTAATAGCGGGGTTTTCTATTTTTTCTAAAGACCCCGCTATTCCGATTATGATTTTAACACATAAATGAAGCATTCTGGTGTACTCTGAGAAGAACATGGAAGAACATGACGGGAACATGTGTTTCAGATTTAAAAAAAAATAAATAAAAAAAAACTGAACTCAGAACTGGTCTAGTGGGGACTGGAAGCAAAAACAAATCTCATATTTTAAATCAAGGGTCTGGACCAGCCATTCTAGGGCCCGTTTCCTCTGCTATGGGGCGCTACATTTACTCAGCAACTACAGTTACAATTTTACTCACCCTGTTTTACTAAGGAGCGAAGTTCTCCAAGCTTTGCAAAGCTCTCTGAAGGCAGGCTCTCCATTTGCACCCTGTCCCCTGATGACAATAACCAGGCAGATAGGATTTTAATTAGCATGTTCACAATGAAGCTGATGGCCTAAAGTGCCACTGTTGTTCAAAGACAACATTGGGCCTAGTACATTATCACAAACACTGGTCACTATGTTGTTGGCTAACTACAACACAAATAAGCAGAACTAAAAAAGATGCTTAGTCTACACACCATATTAGCAAGGTTGATATGAACATTTTATGATAATTATCTTCGACGTCCGAGGGGATGCGTGACTGTAGCAAAATCAGGCAGATTTCCAGGATGCCAAGTAGCCTACCGGTACTCATGTTAATGTAACAATTGCCAATGAGAACCGGTGTCCAAAAGAGAAAAAAAAGGCCAAGCTTCGATTTTTTGGGGGGTCAGCCCTAACCAAGTGTAGATTATGTAGAATAACATAATTGTGATCTAGAAACATCCATTATTATGTCTTCCTGAGAAATACAATGTGAATATTAACAGTAATGGTTAAATATTTGTTCTGTCTCATCAGTGATCACTTATCTGTGTGTATCTGTGCTAATTAATCAATTTTTTTTTGTGTGTGTGTGCAGTATACATCTAATGACCCCAAAGTCCCCGCAAGGGACAAAAATATAAAAATAAACGAGGCCCATGACCGGGCCATTAAACTCCTCATCAAGAAGGAGAGGCTCCTGAGAGCAGAGAAATCCAAGGTGTCCTTCAGGGACACCAAAATAAAGGCCCTGGAAAAAGAGAACCTCCAGCTGAGGCAGCAGCTGGAGGTTCTCCAGGCATCCACTGCCTTTATAATGGATGGTGAGTGCTAGTTTCTAAGTGTCAATGAGATTTTCTGTTATGAAATGTATAAAGAAATTACACACTGTAACTTTGTTTTGTCATTTGTCTGCAGAAACAATGGAGAGCTCCCAAGACCCCAGCCCACCCCCCCGTCCAGCAGCAGAACCCAGCCAACACCCCCCTCCAGCAGCAGACCCCCGCCCACCCCCCCCACAAGCAGCAGACCCCAACCCACCCCCCCTTCCTGGGCCAAAATAAGCCCCCCCCCCCCCCCTCCTTTTTAAAAAATTAATATTGTTGTTTTTTATGTTCAAAGTTTTTTATTTGTTCAAAGTTTTTGTTTAAATAAATGTGTTTTTTGTTATGATGTGGTTGTAGTGATCATTGTTATATGGTAATAACATTGCACTTACTTTGTATAGTGTTTTACAGATACTGCAAGACATATGGATACATATTCAATCAAATTGTAGAGACACATTAAACAAAGCATAGTAGTGAAATTATGATGAAAAACTAAACTTTGAGGGACTCTCGATTGTGCTGCTCAGCTAAAAAGAAAAGACAATTTTACATAAAATGTAAACCACATGTAATGTAAACAAAGGTTGGTTTGAACAGAAGAATACTGCACAGAACCAGCAGAAGTCTCCTCCTACTGTAGACAGTGATTTTTTTTTTCTCAGATAGACACAGAAGCAGATGTGGTGTAGAAAAATTTGATTGTCTTTTGTCTGTTGTATTATAAAAATGGTTTAACTGCAGCAGTAGTCTGATTGTTGTTGAGGAAATATGCATGGTTCAGCTCAATCTAGAGACCAATACCTAAAAATGTAGTATAATAGTAGTCTATTCAAAAGTTATAAGACAGACATTAAAAACGTCTTAAAGAGTTGAGTTTTGAGGTGTGATTCTAAGTGCATATTGGAGCATGATGTGGCCAAAGACGGTTTAACGAGTCAAAAAAAACAAAAAAACATCACGACTGGCCACGACTTCCCGAAGACGTCGATGTTTCCGGAACGCACTCTGAGTTGTTGCAGAGAACTTCAGGGATAAAAAATAATTAATAAAGTATTTCTATTCTATTCTATTCTATTCTAACAGACAAACAAAAAAAAACCCTCACGTCAGAAGACACATAGCAACCGTAACCAAGGGGTTGGAGCTTGCGCTGCGCTGTGATTGGTCGCTTCGAATTCGAAATCCAGCCGTATAAATACGATGCTTCCCCACCCCTTCCTTCCGTTTGTTTCAAACTTTGAGTTGAGAGCAGGCTTGCGTTGAGACTCATTGCGAGAGACAAACACCATTTCAGGCTTTTGCTAAGAGAAGTGCTTTTCAAAGCTCTTGCAGAGAGAACACTTATCGAGGTTTAACCTGAGATAATTTCAACATCTTCAACTTCACCACCCTGATTTTTCACCGAGGGACAAGCCACTCATTAAGGTAAGTGCATTGTGTGTAACTTGGAGCTTGGTTGTGGCCTGGTCATTTTAACAATGTTGCTCTTGCTTGTGGTGTTCAATGTATTTGTGTGTTAAAAAACTAAGCGTGTGCCTGCAGTAAATTAATTGAAATGTTTTGTTGAGCTCAGCCTGGCATAGCAGCTAGTTAGCATCGCGGCTAGGTAGCTGCAGCTAGGTAACTGCCAAGTCGCTCGGTATGTTCAATGAAACATGGAAGGACCGAATGAGAGCGAAGGAAGAGAAAGCTGCAGCCGAACTCCAAGCTCTGCAGGACAGCTACGACAAGAAGATTGAGCTCATCGTGGAAGAGAAAGACGCGGAGATCTCCTACATTCGAGGTGAAACACAGCACTGGAGAGAAGAACGCACCTGGACAGCACCGAGGACCTCCAGGAAACAAAGAGCAAGTTCTAGAAATGCTGCTCTGACTGCGAGGCCAAAACCAACGCCCTACAGGAGATGACTAGCAAGGAAGAGACCATGGCAGATGAGCTCCGAGCTCTGCAGGAGAGCTTCCACAAGAAAACTGAGCTCATTGTGAAAGAGAAGGACAAAGAGATCTCCGGTGTTAGAAGTGAAAACATGACACTGGTGACAATGAACGAGGAGTGCAGGCTGGAACTCCTGGACATGAGGACCAAGCTGCAGAAATGCGAGTCTGACTGCGAGGACAAAACCAACGCCCTGCAGCAGATGACTAGCAAGGAGAAGAACATAGTAGATCAGCTCCAAACTCTGCAGGAGAACTGCAAGGTAATTGGACTCCTCATGAAAGAGAAAGACAGAAAGATCTCCGGTTTTATACATGAAAACATCGAACTAGTGAGAATAAAGCAACAGTGCATGCAGGAACTCAAGGTCCTAATGACCATGTTTACAGTAAGAAATCCAGCCAGAGTCAACGACCTGCAGCAAAGACTTTCTCAGGAGACGACAGAGAAAGAGGAGCTGCACAGAACGACAGTGGACATGGAGGAGAGTTGGCTTAAAAAGGAGAGATCCTGGTTGTTATGGAGCAGACGAATGGAGGAGGACATGGAGAGACTGGCTACCGAAAAGACAGAGCTGCAGGAACTGGCCTGCAAAACCGACAAGGAGAAGGCAAACATTAAGAAGCATGAGGAAAAGAGGCTCAAAGAGGAGCTGAAGGAGCAGAAGAAGCAGGAGAAGAAAGAAAGGGAAGAGATAGAGAAGAGGGAGAGGAGAGAAAGAGAAGAGCAAGACAGGAAAGAAAGAAAGGAGAGAAAGAAAATCGAGAAGAGGGAAAAGAAAGAAAGGAAAGAACAAGAGAAAAGAGAAAGAGAGGAGCGACAGAGGAGAGGAAGAGAAAGGACAGTGGAGGAATAGAAACCCTTCCTCCCTTTACCCTCCATCCCCTGCCACCTGAACTCCTCCTCTCCTGCTAGAAATGAATGGATTCAGTGTCAAGATTGGGTTTTCTCCAGGAAGTCTGGTTTCTCCCCCCTATTTTGTTAAAAAAAAAAAAAAAAAAAAATCATCAATTGTTCTTGATAACATACATGAATGAATCAATCTATGTATCTTAAAGGGACAACGAGGAGTTTTGGAAAAGCGAAGTGTTTCCACACTACATTTATGAGCCTCCGCACCGTGAAATTCTTTGACCGGCGCAAGACAGACTCATGTTTTCATTCATCAAGAATTAAAGTCAGAGGTTGGAAGACGATCACATACCGTCGTAGTTCCCACCATAAACGGAGATTCATACGGCGGCGTTATTCTCATGACTCGCCACGAAACCGAAAGTAAAGAAACGCTGGTCGGCTCGCCCAGCATTTCCACCACCACTAATAATAACAAAATAACCATAGAGACAAAACCATAGATTCATCTAAAATGGACCATTAATGAGTGTGGGTAACGTAGATTCATCCACATTAATATCAGACTTTTTTATTGTCACAGAATTTTTCGTTCTGCCGACGGATAAACTCCTCGTTGTCCCTTTAAATCAGCAACAACTGAATGAATAATGACACAAATCCAGAAGCATTTGAAAAAAGTAGAGAAGATATCCCACCGAAAGCAACTGGACTTGGTTATTTGTCTAGAAGACGTTTCACCTCTCATCCAAGAGGCTTCATCAGTCCATGTAGCATCTGACCAGGCTGGGACTGGTCCAACTATCTGGTGTGGAGACTCACTATTTAACCTCTTGTGTGGGCGTTCACAAGGGTGATGATGTCACTGGTTCCCTTCTGTGCTCCAAGTGCCAACACACAACAGCACAAAGTCCAGTTGCTTTCCATTCAAATTCCTTTGAGATACTATGACCTGGACAAATGAGAATATGCACAGGCCTACTAAATGAATGGATTCAGTGTCAAGATTGGGTCTTCTCCAGGAAGTCTGGTTTCTCCCATCTATTTCGGAGAAAAAAAAAAAAAACATCTGTTCATTTTGTTGTTCTTGATAACATACATAAAATAATACATTTACGTATGTTAAATTCCTTCCTGTTGGGTTGAGGTCATGATGTCAACATATGTGAACCAAGAATTTCCTAGAATTTCAATACGGTCCTCTGTCCGACTTCGTCACTTGGATCCTAAATATTTCCCCCCTCCCCTTTCCCCTTACAATTATTACTATTACTTTATTTCTCTCTCTTTCCCCCCTCTCTATTTCTTCTTCTCTATTTCCTCTCTCTTATATATATTAAATATTAAATGACATGATTGTTCAATGCGTGTAGTTGTATTTTTCTGTATTTCTATGTTATTTAGTTTAGTTTAATAAGTTTATTTTTACCAGAGAAAATGTACAAAATAACATTAGTCTCATATGTGCATATATACACCCGCTCACATCAGGTACAAAACATATTTCAGGACAGAAGGGAATAGGAACATACAGTTATTAAAATACTTCATACTTTGACAAAGTTAAAAATAATTTTGTTCTAAGATTAATGCTGACATGACTGGTTTATTAGGATCCAGTTTTTGACTTCCCGAGAAAAAAGTGTTGAAGTCTGTACAAAGTTTTAGATGAGTTGGGAGATTGTTCCATGATCTGATCATGAGCTTTAAAAGAAAAAGCAGATAGAGCAAAGGCAGAGCTACGCTTAGGGATGTTACAATCTCCACTTGAGGCAGATCTTGAGGTTCTGATAGTCGAGTTTAACAAAGGGAGGAGCAACATTATGGATTGTTTTGTACACTAAATTATCAAAGCTAAGCATTTTATATTTCCTCAAGGGATAGTTCAACATTTTGGCAAATTAGCCCATTGCCATAATCCCTATAGTGCAAGCTATTTTAGAACGGCGGACGATTGTTCAGCTAGTGGGGCGGATTAGCTCAATATTTTACACCAATCGTTCACTTTGTGCGATAGACTGGCGACCTGTCCAGGGTGTACCCCGCCTCTCGCCCAAAGTCAGCTGAGATAGGCTCCAGCTCACCCGTGACCCTAGTGCAGGATAAGCGGTATAGAAAATGAATGAATGATGAATGAATAAATGAACGTTCACTTTGTGATAAAAGCATGAAATTTGGTGGATGTGTTGGTGAATATGTTTAAAACAAATCTGGATATTGGGCCACCTCAAAAGCGCCCCCTAGTGGCCGTGGCAGCCATTTGTTATGCAAATAAATGAATGATGAATATAAACTGCCCTTTTAATAACACCAACTGGTGATGTATTGTATATTGTTGGAAAGCCTGATTAGCCTTTACGAGGTACAGCTTGTAAGGATCGTGCACTCACGGAATGAGCAATGGGGCTAAAAATGTGGGTAGCGCTCCCCAAAAATGTGCATCCCCTGTAATATAAAGAAATGTGTGTTACTCAACAGGTGACTCTTCTTTAAGACATGCTGATACAGGAATACCCACATGGTTGTGCGTAATTACGCAGCAGAGCACAGACAGGGACTAGTCTGCTTGTCTAGCCTCTACCTGCTCTTTTTACTAAACTTAACCAACTCCTGTCTTCATTGCCAAAGCCCAACCAGTGCAAAATCTTTTGGGGGGAAAATATATGCATATACAGCCTCCTCATGGATCTCCTATGCCACTCTCTCTCCCTCTCCTGTGTTGAGGGATGTCATAGGAAAATGTGAGACACCACCTTGCACCCTACACATGATGAGCCATGGGGTTACATGCTGCTATTCAGACATGCCGCTATTTCGACATTGACTTCTAATTGTCGGAATAGCGGCATTAACATTATTTTTTAAGCATCCCACTATTCCGAAATTTTTTTTTTTCATTGTCGGAGTAGCGGCACTTTACTATTTTTCAAACATTCCGCTTTTCCGACATTGATTGATTACGTTATAGTCAGACGTGTCCTTCTGATTTATTTTTATTTTTTCATCTGAGACACTGTTTCTCATACACAAATACATAGGCCTATTAGAGAAGAAAAAACAAACCCTCCAAGTTTAAAAACACACAGCACACAGCAGCGCACACTGATCTGCAGCTACTGAGACTGTTATTATTCTGTCACCTGAGTTTATCCTGCTGCTTTACATCGTTTTAACATAGGTAAAAGAAGAAAAAAAGATTGTCTGGAATAAAGGGGCAGATTACATAAGATTATTCTTTTTTCTGCTCCCTTTTGTTGAGATTTGGGAGGTTTTTGCCTGATTTATTGCCCGATGCCATGTATCTAGCTTTCTCTCCCCCCACTCCGCCTGTTGTCTTCGTTGTCACTTTGTTGTCGCTCCACAGAGCGCACATGGCTAATTAATATGCACGTGCTGACCATATGGTTGTCTAGGCATTCCGGGACGGAGGTGTGTTCACGTGCGCAACTGCGCACCATTCTTGGATCCAGTTATCAAAGTTGAGGTGCAGAGTTGTGCACGCACAGTTTGATAGATCTGAAAAAGGTGTAAATATTTTGGGATGTCTTTTCACCGTAGGCCTAAGCAAAAAATTTAGTAGCAGCAGTTTTACACTGCTTACTTACAGTTTTGATAAATGAGGCCCCAGGCCCTGAGCCCAGAGCCCAGACGCTCACAGCTGCAGCTCCGCGGGCTCATCCGCGGCGCTGTCCGTGGTGCTGAAGGTGACAGGTTGACTTGACAAACAAACTGCAGCATAGTTCTGTTTGTTTATCATGTGTGTCAGTTTTGTTTGTGACTTGATAGTTGAGTTGTTGAGATTAAGAACATCACTCCCTCATCAAACCAGTGATAGACATGCTGAAAAGAAAAGAGAGAGAGAGACGCGCCTGGGTATCGCAGCTGTAAAAAAATAAAAAATAAAAAAAAAATAAAAAAGACGTGTCGGAATAGCGGTATCAAAAAGTGTCGGACTACCGGCATGTCTAGATAGAGGGATGTCGTAATAGCGGGATGTCTAAATAGTGACATGTCGGAATAGCGGGATGTCTGAATAGCGGGCGGACCCCGAGCCATGGACCAGTGACCCAGTTCCAGAACAAAACAAACTTTTACCTACTCAGCAGAGTGCCTTTTCATCACCTGGAACTCCAGTGAGAAATCACATGGGAAGGGAGCTCCTGATGGAGTAGGTGGTGCTGTAAAAGCGCATTGCGGATACAGCAGTCAAAAGAGGCACTGACCTGCAAACAGCAATGGAGCTGTACAACTTCCTGAGGGATCAACCCTCTAGCATCAACTACTATTGGATATCAGAGGAAACCATTGCTAAGTACAATGAATCAGTCCCCAAAAATGTCCCATAGGCACGTAAAAAAAATTCACCAAGTGAGTGAAGTGGCAGCTGCAATGCAGTGGAGGGAAATTTCATGCTTCTGTGCAAGACCTGCTATCTGCAACTGCTATGCTCCATCGGCCTGGAAAACTTCCCTCAACATCTACCGAATGTCAGCAGGATCTGAAAGGTAAGTTCATCCTGGTCAAAAGATTGACTTTTTTCCCCACCAGCTGCCAAACCCCCGGCAGTACTGCCAGCTAGATGACACAGTGCTAGTACTGGCACTGTACTTGATGGCTGCATTAATGGCTGCCACGTCCGAGTGACGCCACCAACCCAGGATGCAGACTGTTACCTGAACAGGAAGCTCTTTTAAAGCAGAAGTAAGTGATATATTTGTGTTAATATAAGTCTTAAATAGTTGTATCTTCCGACAGCAATCACTTACATAGAGTGTTTGGTCTGAAACACGGGTCTGTCAGTCACTCTGCTCTGCTCTGAGCCGAAGAGAAAATATTTATCGTATCCTACAGTTTTTATCCAATGAGGAGAGAGAACGGCATGCAGGGCTGTGTGTGCAGCCAAGGAACGCCGTGAATGTGGCGACGTAGGGACGAGGACTGTTATGGTGCGTTCAAGGAAACTCGTATTTTTCCGACCGTGAAGTGGTACCAGTTCGATCTGGTACGAGTTCACGGGTCAGAAGTTACGAGTGGCCGTTATAGTGACTTTCACCGGTAAAACAGGTCGGAAAAACACGAGTGTGTTGCCTGGAACGCTACAAAGTCGTAAGTTGTGACTTGAAGCTGTAATTTACGATTTCAAAAGCCTGCCTGGAACGCAGCATTAGCGAAAACGACCGGACCACTTACTTCTGCTTTAATCTGTTCATTTCAAGCTGTGTAAGTTTCTTGATGTATTTATTGGTTTCCCTGGGTCAGCACATGATGCACACAGCCCCCCTCTATTACCAGCAAAGGTACCCTCCACCAGGCTACTGCATCATTGGTGATGGAGGCTACCCCTGCCTCCGACAGCCCATCATGAGGCCGTAGCGTCAGCCTCACCATCAACCATCTCTCTTTGCGCACGGGAGCGCTACAGTGCGTCCTTTCTGCCTGAGGCCATCAGACTTTATAACACATGTAGTCTCCAGACCTGGGCAGTCTAGCTGACCATATTTTTAATGAATGATTGTTGTGTGTGTGCCGGTGTTGGGACTTCAACCCACATGTTCTCAAACAAAGGGCCATAAAACCAGCTGGGGACAAGGAATGCGCGCCAGCAGACAACGCCCGTTAAATCACACCTAGGTGTGATTCCACCCAGACGTTCAAACTCTGGCCTCCCATTGGTCAGTACCTGGGGGGAACCCTAGGGATCCCCGTGACGTCACCTAAGGTTTAAATGCTGCGGCGACGCGCAGCCCCATGCTTTTTCCCAGGTAACGAAGTGCTGCAAGGAGCTCCGGCTTCACGCAACCAAGTTACTAAAGGGGGCGCACCAAACGTTTGGACTCAATACCTAGGCCGCAGTTCTGAGCTTGCTGGACAAGTAAACTGCCTCAACTTTCATCTGAAACACCTGGATCCTGGGGAGACCTCCGAGCAATTGCCGCTCCCTCTCCCCCACATCTGCTGCAGTCGTGAAGGTCGCCTTTCTTCACGCGCCGACGCCGGACTCCGCCGAGGATTCCGCCTCATCAGAGTTAACTCAGCTGGCCCTCCTTTCTGCCACCCTTCCAGAGGACGACCAGTTTTATTCCGCTGTGGGACGCTACAGCAGCCCCAGGCCATCAGGTCGACGGACCTCATCAGCACTGGGAAGCACGCTTCAGTAAGAGAGCTTTTGTCTGGGCAGCGACTAGAATTAAGCGTGATTTTATTAGGACCTCCGCGTCCTGTTATGTTGATTGTGATTTTGCTGTATGTTTACTAGTTGTATTAACTAGAGTGGTCGATCGATGTTTACTAGTTATATTAACTAGGTCTTAGTCACGTGCTGAACGCAATTCTCCGTATCCGCGTCAGAAGACCAGTGAAGATATCAGAGTGCAGCTCTTTTATTCTCACTGTGGTAGTTGGATACCGATTGGGTTCAGCCCTGACTAATATAACCGATCGCCCCCTTTTAGCCGCCGTTCTCCCTCTTCTCTCTCTCCTTTTTCCTCTCTACTAACTCACACACACGTGCGCAGCCGCGCACCCACACACACACCCACACACATATACCTGCCTATGTAACACAACGGGCCGCCATAAGGGACTCCGCCCCAAACACGCGTCCCAACACGAGAGTTTGTATCAGAGTGATCGGTGTGAGCGACGTGACTGTGATCATTGTGTGTGGACCTGAGGAACACGTGGAAACAGCCACATCGTGTCCATTGTCTCACTCGAACGAGCGCGCCGTCCGTGACGCCATCCGACGTCACTCGACGCCCTCTGACGTCACTCGACGTCTCTCCTCCCCCTCTTAGGCTACACACACACACACACACACACACACACACACACACACACACACACAGCCTATATACACACACACACACACACATCATACGCTCATTCTAAGCCATTGAGAGTGTATGTTTGCTGAACTGTTTATTCCTTTGAATTACCTGAACTTGAGTGTGTACTATTAGATGATTTTAGTAATAAATGTCCTTGAACTCAAGTAGTTGTTCTGTGGTTGTTTGTGTACATGCTATTGTGACGCTAAAGCTGGTTATCAGGGTCTGTGCTCGACTTTACGCCTTCGTATTTAATTGATTATTCTATTCTATAAGAGATTCCTATAATCGAGACTGATTGTTTGGTCATTGATCCCTGATTTCAGGGTGGTGCCCCGCAGTTATTATTAATTAATTCACTTTAATTAATAATACAACTATTCTTTTTTTTTCTAGTAATTATTAGTCAATACCGCTAATCCTAACTTTATTAATTTATCAATTAAACTCAATAATTAATAAATTAGTTGACCTGCTTATTGATTATTAATGCTTAATAATTATTGTCAATCACCAAACTCCTATGCAAATCCCCAACATAAATGACGCCCCGTGTGAGGCCTTGATAAACCAGCAAAGCTTCTTTCGTCACAAATTTTGTACACAAATAACACTGAACTGTACAGCTGAATCTGCTTTAACAGCATTCTTCAGCGCCCACCCTCTAGAGTGGATGTGTCATAGTACTGCCAAGTAAAACTAGTGGTAATTGGTGAACAGTCACAGTGTGTGATAAGGAGTAGTAGATTGTATTTACGAATAGCACTTACTAACAGTTGGAAGTTATCCAACTGTGGGGGAAATTAACACGGTAACACGACTATTGCTCACTGAGGTGCTAAACCACCAATTACATTTAAGGGTTGTAATTGTGAGCAATTAGTAGAAACCTATAGGTTTGTAAGTCACAGGTTTACTCTCACCTGTGCATCAGCAACAGCTTACAACATAACGTTTTTGTTGGCTTTTTTTTTTTTTCTTCTCTTTTTTTTTTTTTCTTCTTTCGCCAACACAGTTGACCCACAGGTGTAAACCCTCACTGCGCAATGAGTAACCAGGGTCACCGCGCACAAGGAGCAGAAGCTCCCCAAAGTCAATGCGACGCAGCCCTGCAGGATGCGGTCGCTGGACTCATCCGTCTCTCCATAGATGACAGAGAGAGACTGAATAGCTACCGCCTCGACACGTGCGAAGAAAAGCTTGAGGAACTTATTAGCTATGTTAATGATCCTACTGGGAAGCCGCAGCGCACCATCCCAGACATTTTGGGTCAAATTGCCCTGCTTTATCAGCGCAAAGCCGAAGTTCAGGCACGAGAAGCCCAAGAAGAACTCGCCTATTTGCGAAGTGAGAAGTCCCGCCTGGAACAGGAGGTCCAGGACAAAGAGAACGAAATTGTACAGGTAAGTTGTGCACCAGCTTCAGACCCTGAACCGCCAGTAAGCTCACAAGCTTACGCCCCTGAGAGATCTGCCACGGAGCCGGCAGAGTACCCACGTGGGTACGACTCAGACGTTCAGGCTCATGATCAAAGGTCCAGTCTGACCCGTGGGCAGGGACGTGACCTCCAGCCGACACTTGAGCCAGCCTGGTCAGGCAGGCAAACCGCGTCAGACACACAACGGTGGGAGGGCCCCCAGCCCTGGGAACCATTCTCTCCAAACTACCCCACAGCCGCGAGTCAAAGGACATTTGGGCCCACTAGGTTGCCAGAGCCGTACCCTGGAGACTACCAATACAGTAACCCCCAGGGATACACAGCTTCAGGCAACGCGAGAGCCATGGTGAGCTACCAACCGCCATCGACATCCTTTTATGGGGACCCAGGAGTCCCCCCATACAGCAGTGCCCCCCCGTCTGCACGCAATCGTACTTCCTTGCGCTTTGACGATCCAGTCACTTCGTCGCAATGGAGAGAGTATCATCCTCCGACCCACCAGGGTGCTGGTGCCTTTGATCCTCGTGATCCTTACCACCATCAAGTCGTTCCTTCTCGACGGTATAGAGACGACCGTGACCTCACCTCAGAGGACTCAGACTACGGCTTCTCCAATGAACGAGGCTTAAGGACTCGTCAACTTGAATCCCTTGCTGGGGATATTGAGCGCTTCGACCCAGGGGACCCCGAGGCTAGTGTTGATGACTACCTCCGGGAGGTTGAACGCTGCTTGCTTGATCTTCCTCGCCCCTCCACACGAGAGAAACTTAAGCTTATCTGGAAAACCACATCCAGAAGCGTCCATGTGTTCATGGAATCTCTCCCTCCGGCAACCAGGGACACTTATTCAGCTCTTTGTCGAGCTCTGAGGGAAGAGTACTCCCTCTACAATGATCCCACCGCTGCCACCATGGGTGCCTACGCAGTCACCCAAAAGAAGACAGAACCTCCGAGGGAATACTACCGACGCTTGCAGGTAGCCTTTTTCCGAGGCCGCCACGCACCAGGGTTAGAAGAAGACCAGGCTTTCAAATCTCTATTCGTCCGCAATCTCCACGATCTGGTTAGGTATGATGTCTCACTAATGTACAGGACCCACAATCCCCCATGAAAGAAATCCGCAAACATGCACAGATGGTGTGGGAATTGCGTCAGGAGACGGGTTGGAAACCCCCAGGTCTCCAACCCGAAGCCAGGGTCCTGGGGATACAGGTGACAGAAGACACCGACTTGACACTTGAGGGCAGCGAAATCCCTCAGAACAGAGCCGCCAGGCAAGCAGCCTCGGACGGCCGCCAGGGTGGTTGGCAAAACCACAGAAGAGATCAGCCAGGTAAATCAGCCCAGCGTAACTTCCTCCCGCAGGGGGGAGGATACAACAAGAACGCTACGCGAGAAGGTAAGTATGACCGGAGGAACCAAGGTCACCAAGGGAGTGACCGCCAGGTGTCGGAACTGACACACCTTCTACATGCATGCTTAACCGAAGTAATGCGTAAGATAAAGCCACTTTGTCAGGTGGTATCTGACCCTTTGAGGGGGTCAAACGCAGAACCCCTGCCAGCGTAACTAAGCCAGGAACTCTTCCCCGCTGGTTAATAAAGTCTACTTTGTGAGCTGGGGAAAGGGGGGGGTAGAGGACATAACCTACGCACGCGTAGTCAGATTTGATGCAAGAGTCTTAGTGCAGGCAGAATCCCGCCCTACTTGGTCCCGTGGACCACGGTAGAGCAGATTCTTAGGCGCTGCCACTACCACGACCGTACAGCCCTCCCAAGTACACCTAGTAGATAACCTTGGCAGTGCTATCCCAATTTCAGTCTATCCACAAGGTTCAGAACAGGAGTTTATTTTAAGCTTACCAGCTATTGAACAGCTATAAACTGAAATTGGTTTTGAATGTCGGGTTCTGGGAAAAGAGACACTCAACAACACAAACACACCACTGGCCAATTCACCCCAAGGGGTGAAAGAGAGGCCTACTAACCCCTTTTATTAACAAATGTTCTCTTTTCCTCTTTTTCAATTCTTAGATGTGTTTTGCTTTCGTTTTGTTTTCTTCTACTGTTATTACATGATAGAGGTGATGATGTGTTGTAACATGTGATAACATAGTTGCTAAGAGTTGCTAGTAGTTAAGACGTCCTGCCCAGACGTGCCTCTGCATAAATGCCCAGACACTAGCCTCTTAACCAGTGCTACATGAACTGTTTGAACTGTTGGACTGTTAAAGACTTTCTCCGCAGGAAACATGCGGATTATTCAGCCCTTCTGTTGCTCCAAAGACTGGACTCTAACCCACTCTTCGGACCAAAGGGGGGATGTTGGGACTTCAACCCACATGTTCTCAAACAAAGGGCCATAAAACCAGCTGGGGACAAGGAATGCGCGCCAGCAGACAACGCCCGTTAAATCACACCTAGGTGTGATTCCACCCAGACGTTCAAACTCTGGCCTCCCATTGGTCAGTACCTGGGGGGAACCCCAGGGATCCCCGTGACGTCACCTAAGGTTTAAATGCTGCGGCGACGCGCAGCCCCATGCTTTTTCCCAGGTAACGAAGTGCTGCAAGGAGCTCCGGCTTCACGCAACCAAGTTACTAAAGGGGGCGCACCAAACGTTTGGACTCAATACCTAGGCCGCAGTTCTGAGCTTGCTGGACAAGTAAACTGCCTCAACTTTCATCTGAAACACCTGGATCCTGGGGAGACCTCCGAGCAATTGCCGCTCCCTCTCCCCCACATCTGCTGCAGTCGTGAAGGTCGCCTTTCTTCACGCGCCGACGCCGGACTCCGCCGAGGATTCCGCCTCATCAGAGTTAACTCAGCTGGCCCTCCTTTCTGCCACCCTTCCAGAGGACGACCAGTTTTATTCCGCTGTGGGACGCTACAGCAGCCCCAGGCCATCAGGTCGACGGACCTCATCAGCACTGGGAAGCACGCTTCAGTAAGAGAGCTTTTGTCTGGGCAGCGACTAGAATTAAGCGTGATTTTATTAGGACCTCCGCGTCCTGTTATGTTGATTGTGATTTTGCTGTATGTTTACTAGTTGTATTAACTAGAGTGGTCGATCGATGTTTACTAGTTATATTAACTAGGTCTTAGTCACGTGCTGAACGCAATTCTCCGTATCCGCGTCAGAAGACCAGTGAAGATATCAGAGTGCAGCTCTTTTATTCTCACTGTGGTAGTTGGATACCGATTGGGTTCAGCCCTGACTAATATAACCGATCGCCCCCTTTTAGCCGCCGTTCTCCCTCTTCTCTCTCTCCTTTTTCCTCTCTACTAACTCACACACACGTGCGCAGCCGCGCACCCACACACACACCCACACACATATACCTGCCTATGTAACACAACGGGCCGCCATAAGGGACTCCGCCCCAAACACGCGTCCCAACACGAGAGTTTGTATCAGAGTGATCGGTGTGAGCGACGTGACTGTGATCATTGTGTGTGGACCTGAGGAACACGTGGAAACAGCCACATCGTGTCCATTGTCTCACTCGAACGAGCGCGCCGTCCGTGACGCCATCCGACGTCACTCGACGCCCTCTGACGTCACTCGACGTCTCTCCTCCCCCTCTTAGGCTACACACACACACACACACACACACACACACACACACACACACACAGCCTATATACACACACACACACACACATCATACGCTCATTCTAAGCCATTGAGAGTGTATGTTTGCTGAACTGTTTATTCCTTTGAATTACCTGAACTTGAGTGTGTACTATTAGATGATTTTAGTAATAAATGTCCTTGAACTCAAGTAGTTGTTCTGTGGTTGTTTGTGTACATGCTATTGTGACGCTAAAGCTGGTTATCAGGGTCTGTGCTCGACTTTACGCCTTCGTATTTAATTGATTATTCTATTCTATAAGAGATTCCTATAATCGAGACTGATTGTTTGGTCATTGATCCCTGATTTCAGGGTGGTGCCCCGCAGTTATTATTAATTAATTCACTTTAATTAATAATACAACTATTCTTTTTTTTTCTAGTAATTATTAGTCAATACCGCTAATCCTAACTTTATTAATTTATCAATTAAACTCAATAATTAATAAATTAGTTGACCTGCTTATTGATTATTAATGCTTAATAATTATTGTCAATCACCAAACTCCTATGCAAATCCCCAACACCGGGAATATTTATTTGTCTATTTTTATATTGTGTATTTGTTTTTATTGTTGTGTGCTGCTGGGACAAACAAAGTTCCCTCCTTCGGGATTAATAAAGTTAATTCAATTCAATTCAATCCAATTCCAGGTCCGCTACAACGGTCACCTGTCCAAAGCCAGATGTGTCGTGGAGAGAGCCTTTGGCATCCTGAAGACGAGGTGGAGGTCCGTCTTCCTGAAGGCGCTGGAGGTGGACGTCCTCTCCTCTATGTCCCAGAGGTCATCGCCTGCTGCATCATCCTGCACAACATCTGCCTCAGCAACAGGGACGTACTGGAGCCAGACGATGCAGATGTGGAGGGAGCAGCAGGGACGTACTGGAGCCAGACGATGCAGATGTGGAGGGAGCAGCAGGGACCATCCAGAAAGCAGGAGAGGCATTGGTAGTGATGTCATTGTTTGCGTTTCTTACTGTTTTCACTACAGATAATTTGACAGATTTCTTGGGAATTGTGTCTGTTTTGAGACAAGTCTTCTTTTGGCTTTGAGTGGAGCTAAAGTGTTTAAACTTAGCATTACAAAGAGGGCTGTCGTCTTGATCATAGTACTCTATGCCTTTGGAGCTAATGACAGCCTCTTTAATAGCTGCCACTGGAAAACCAACATCGCCACAGTAGTCTTCCAGTGTGGAAGTGTAGCATTTGTCTAAGTTCAATTTTTGTTTTAACCGTTTAATTTCTGCCTCCATTGTTTCGCTCTGTCTTGCCCAGCTGATTTTTTCATAATGGAATGCGTCAATTTGTGCTCTAAGGTTTTTTATTTCTTCTGATTGAAGTCTTTTTGAACTTTGGATGTTCTCCAAAGTACGTTCTCCCTCTGCTATCATCTTTAAATCATTGCGTCGGAGCAAATATAAAATCGCTGCAGGGAGATCGCGAAATTTACTTTTAGATTTTAATGCGACGCCTTTTGTTGAATACCAGTGAAGAATTTCACTGTTTTCCCATTTTAAACTTACGCCAAGATCACGCAGACGGACTAAAGTCTCATAGACTTGCAAACCAACTGTGTCCATTATCTGTTCATCTATTTCTACACTCGAACATCCCTGTCGTAGTGAGTTGTGAGTTGAAACCTTTCCCCCCATCGGATTTCTACGGTCTCCGATCTATCAGTGGATATGTCGATCCGTTCTATACCATGTGTCTATATGTGATGTGAATTTAAACTTTCCCTGAATCTTTTGTCACAACTGTAAATTTGCACTTACCACAGAAGCTGTCGGTAGACACAAAGGAATTCAAACCTCATTGTTTGATCCGCCGGAATTGACTTTTTCTCGCCTTTCTGCTTGCTGCAATCACGAGATCACGTCGGGGTCACCAAACTGTTGGGACTTTGCATGGAGATACCATTTGCATCTGGAGACCTTTGATCATCAGGGGGTCTTTTCATACTATGACAATGAATCACCTACACCTTTGTACTTCTCGCACTGAGACACTTGAGTGATTAGAGACAGTCATCAAATGGTGAAACTCTAACAAAGATAATTGATTAAATCACTCTGGGCCGTAAAGTATACCCCTGCAGCCCCCGCGAGGCGGGGGGGCCCCGCATGCTGTGGGGGCCCCGCCCCCGCCCGTTAAGCCGAGTTTCCACCGAATCAACGGTCCTTTTTTTTTTTTACACCACAACATGGTTCAAGTCATGATAACCTCTGTATTTTGGCCATTCAAGCTTCCACAGTCCATAGTTCTCCTCTTTGTTTGATATTTCAAGAGACTTTTGGTTAAGTAACCATGGACAGCTCCTAGGCAGGATTGTTCTGCTGTGTTGTCGCCGCCGTCAACCGCCCCACACAACACACCCAAAGGAGAGGATATGATGAAAGAAAGATGAGTTCCAGGGAAGGCACTTTTTTTCATATTTGAACAGCAACAGTCTATTACTTTAAGAGGTGATAAATACTATAAAGCTGCCAGTCAGCAAGGTCTATAAGGTCTATCATATCAAAACTTAATCTAGGGGTGCATAGGAATAAAAAAATCACAACTAGAATTTGCCCTCCCAGGTGATACCGATATGTGAAATTTTGGGTCTTGGCCCAAGGACTAGTAGTGTAGTTGAACAGGAATATGGACAGCCAATCAAATCCCAAACAATCCATGAACCAATCAATGGTCGCTAATAAACGAAAATGAAGTCATGAGTGTTAATTGTCTCCAGTTTCCAAGAAACAGCAGTTAGGTAATAATTATAGAAATATATAATAAAAACAATCAGTCTCAAAGTCAAGATACATTTAAATCTACAAACTTCATGAACTCAGCGTCATGGTAACAGATACATCATTGTCTGGTAGGATTAGTAGCTGATGGTTGTTGTGCTGCTCTACATCAGCAGGAAATGCACATCACATATAAAACTGATTCACATTATTTTATTTGATTCAGTGAAAACACAAAGAAAAATAAATCACATGTAATTCATTCTATTCAGCGTCCGTACAACATGATGTTTGTTTCCAGTTGTGTTTCTTGTTGTGTGTGTTTAGCTGTGAGCAGCTCACAACTGATTTAATCCATGAATGTGAAAACGTGAGTGAGAGACAGAGACAGAGACAGACATGTAGAGACTGAACTGTCTGTTCAACAGTGAGAAGGTTTCTGTGACAGGAGGAGACTCTGCTTCACTCAACACAGACTCAACCAGGAACCAGGATCGAGTCCAAACCCAGGATAGAGAGGTTGAGTGAAGGTGGTGTTGAAGGTGTAGAGGTGGATCAGTGAGTCAGAGGAGACTCTGTAGAAGGACAGAGAGCCAGCAGGACAGTCCACATACACTGCTACTCTGTTAGAGACAGAGGAGGAGGAGGAGGAGGAGGAGGAGGAGGAGGAGGTGGTGATAGGTGTCTGACTGTTATTGTGCCAGACACTGTAACCACCACCATAGCAGTCCAGACTCCAGGACTGATCGTTCCCTCCAAACCAACAGTCTCCACTGTTTCCTTTCCTTCTGATTCCTCTGTAACTCACTGATATCTCAACGGTTCCTCTCCTCTCGACCTCCCAGTAGCAGCGACCAGTCAGACCAGTTGAACACAGCAGCTGAGGCCAACAGTCAAATCTGTCTGGATGATCAGGATATGACTGATCCTCCATCACCCATGTTGCCTTCCTGTTGTTGTCAGACAGTTTGATCCATCTGTTCACTGTGTTTGTGTCGATTGTGAGTGGACAGGAATCTGATGGAGAGAACAAGACACAGCTGCAGTTATTGATCATTGATCAGTTATTGACAGTTTGATGAAGACTCATGAGGTCAGTGATGTGACAGTGTGAAGATGGTTGAATGTGCTGCTCAAAGTAAAAACAGACTTACACTTCCTCAGACCTGGTGTCAACCATGGGACTCCAGCAGGCTGCACCCTGAAAGGAGGAGGGGGGTCAGAGCAGCACCTTCTCTGTCAGCATGCACACATGGACATTACATGGCTCTCACACACACACTGTTTTATCACTGTGTTCACATGGAGGCTGGTATGTCTGGATGAACACTGAGCACAGAGAAGAAGGAGCTGGAGTCTTTATCTAGTGATGATACAGAGCAGGAGGAGACCAGGAGGAAACACTTCATCATGTCTTTTCTCCATGTCATGTCACTGCAGTGTGAGACACACACTTTCACTCTCTGACTCTCAAGCTGCACAAACACACGTCACAGCAAAGAAGATGAAGACACAACAGGTGGAGCCGACCAGCCCAGATATCCCACAATGCAGCAGGAAAGGAGGAGAAGAAGATACGTTTGTTAGAGCTCAGTGAAACACAGTGGGTCTCATTCATGAAACATGAGCAGCGTCAATTTACGTGGATTTCCGCTAAACGTAGAAATACACAGAAATATTGCTTGTCACTGCTGCAAACTACAATTTTAATTTGCATTACTCTCTCTCATGTTAAAATACTTCGATGCCTTTGAAACACGTCATTTAAACATGACAAAGGATTAGAAATATTTGGAGAGAGAGACGTTTGGGATCGGACACACAGGAACAGTCAAGGCTCCATCTAATGATGATAATAATGTGATATAAAACCGGAAAAACTTTTCTTCCATCAATGTGCAGCTGATATGCAATGTAGAGTGTGTGACGCTACACGTTGCTACAGTGGGTACTAGTTTCATTTGGACGGTTTCACGCGAGATTCACGCGTGAGTCACGGGAGGCTCACGCGTATTTTTTGTGGAGGAGTAATTGTGTTTTCACCAGAAGCTGCAATGTGCCCAAACAACCGCCAGGTGGCATCTGTGAGCAGCAGATCGCCTCTATAAGACAGCAGCACGGAGCAGTGAACACGAATGGGGAATGCAATATAATAATAATACAGTATAGTTTTTCAATGAGAAAAATGTAACGACGGCAGCTATACGTCTCACTCTCTTTTATCGATCCTCTTGTCAGCTCCAAACACAAGCGTCTGCACCGCGATTATGGACCACAGCGTGGTTTTCCACACAGCAGTTAATTAACTCAGTGGGTGATGCTGCCGGTGTGTTTTTAAAATGAGCCAACTACTGTACAGTAGTGTTCATTCCCCACCTTGTTTGACTGAGAGTGTAGCTGGACGATTTCTCATGAATGAACGGGCAATAGCCTATGTCACTTTCGGGCTGGGCGATCCTGAAATAACTTTCCCTCGATAGAAATAGGCTACAAGATGTGTGGATAGGTTTCATTCATCCATGTTTTGACAGACAACACAAACAACCAGTGGCAGGGACGGACTGGCCATAGGGCAATATGGGCAAATGCCACAGCAGCCGCGACCGAAGATGCAGCCGTGCTGATGTGACCGCAAAAAAAAAAAGTCAGTCGGGGTCAGCTGGTTTACAGCCGGCCGACTCTGAAACACTCGAGACACAATAACATTAGTAACGCAAGAAAGGTATAGTTCACTTAGTAGAGCAGCTCTCATTATAAGCAAAGATTTTATTTCAGTCTGGGATGCCAACGTGCAGTTTTAGTGAACAATGCATTTTCTCTTATCGTCATTATTATGATCACTGATATAGCCTATATGTGCGGCTATATATACCGTATGTGTGTGTTTGTGTGGTATCCGCGGGTCATTCCGACATACCGCCACTCCGACATTGACGTCTAATTGTCGTAATGGCGGCACTTCCATTAATTGAAAACGTCCCACCACTCCGACAATTTTTGTTTCCATTGTCGGAATGGCGGTACTTTCCTTTTTTGGAAACGTCCCGCCATTCCGACATAAGGTCATTAAATGTGTAGGTTAATAATGATCACCGCCTCCCTGCCTGCCCATCTCTCTCCTCTAACAGCACTTTGACTCTGGTCAACGCCCTTGTCACATCCCATCTCGATTATAAAATGCATTATTACTATTATTATTATTATTATTATTATTATTATTGGCGCTGTGCTACTTAGTTTGCAGCTGTGGTCGAGAGAGCTAGAGAGTTAATGGAGAGAGGGACCGCTACGCCGGTGAATCAGATCAGTGATGTTGTTTTTTATTGTATCACAGTGGTTACAGTACGTTCAACAGGATCAGTGGTTCTCATGGGGGTCCTGGACCCCTGCATATTTTTGATCTCTCCTGTAGCCTGGCCGGGTCTGGCTCCAAGTTTAATTATAGACAATTTGATCTGCAGACGCACAGAGGCATGCGTAAAACACATATTTTGACTACTTCGTGCTGTTGCTATTTTTTTTTAAAGTTACCTTTCGTTTCCTTTGGATTTTTGTGCGTATTATGGAGCCGTCCTGGTCCATGTTTGTAAGACTTTTTACCAGGAGTAAATTCCCAAAAGTTGCAACAACTTGTAGTGATCCACTGGGTTTTGCCTGGCCATAGTCTATTGGAGCTGGGGTAGTTGATTTGCAGGTTTGCTCCCCAGGTTTTTTTAATTGTGTATTAGGCCAGGGAAATGATCAATTATCCTTGTGGTTTGCGCACTGGGACGTGCGGACCTTTAATGAATGAATGAATGTTTCTTTTTTGCTGTAAGTTGTGTGCGTAATGCGTAAAAGTGCAGGACGTTTTCATGTCGGAATGGTGACATGTCTGAATAGTAGAATGTCGGAATGGCGGTATGTCGGAATGGCAGCATGTAACCATTTGTGTAATGCAGGGGTGCTTTAAAAAAAACACAGTTGTCTGGACAGTAGGCATTTTTCTCACAACCGACCTCAAAAGCGAGGGCAGGTCCGCCGAAGCATCATTCCACCCGTTGTCTTTGTTACTTTGTTGTCGCTCCACAGAGCACATGGCTACTTAATTATGCACGTGCTGACCATATATGGTTGTGCTGTGCTGATGCATTCTGGGGGTGGAGTATGAGGTGTGTTCATGTCTGCACCATTCTTGGGTCCGGTGTGATTTATCAATGGAATATTGCGGAGAGTTGTGCGTACGCACAGCTTGATCAGTGTTTCCCACAGAAAAAAAAATATATATATATGTCCACGTCTCACGTGTGTTTACGTGCGGTGCGCCCGCACGCGAGAGAGGCGGCAGGTTGAGAGGCTGACTGGCGGAGATGAGAGATGGTGAAACGCTAGATGATTATTAAAAAAACACCATCTCTGATCTCTGCCTGCACATAGACAGACACAGGTTCACATACAGACAGGGGCGCACGGTAAATGCAGCTGCAGCGCTATTAAACTAGAGCAACAGCAACTCTCATATTTAAATTGTGTTTTATATTGATTTCATATATTTCACTGATTGCAATTAGGCTATAGAATGCTAGTGTGTGTTTTATTGAAAGCGAGGCTAGGTGAAAATCGCTACAGTGTGGTTTATATGCAGCGGTCTGTAGGACCAGCTTATAGACACATCAGCGACACTATAGCACCTTCATTTATCTCTGATCAATAGGTGTGCTTGTGGATACTTCCCTGCCCCCCACAGAACTTCACACAGCTGTTCAGTCATCTTAGGGCGCTTTCACACCTAATAGTCCGGACCAAGGTCCGGACTTAATTTTTTTTTTTTGTTACATTGTTTCCATATAGTCCAGCAAAGTTCGCTTTCACACTGCTATTATGACAGCGGACTAAAGGATCTACCGACGTCATGACGGATGAGCGTGCGTCTGACGTTAGCGCATAGAAAGTGCTCTGAAAAAAATAAAATAAAAATATGTGTAAAAAAAAAATAAGAAAAAATATAGCCCACTGCTGGAAAGCACGCTGTGGTTTGTAATCGCGGTGCAGAAGAGTGAGTTTAGAGCTGATGAAAGGAGAGAAAAAAAGAGGATTGTGCCGCGGAGAAATGCTCTCATTGATCAGAGTGGCAGCGATCAGCTGTTTTGTGTAGTGGAGGGGAACACACACACACGCTATGCACACACACGCGCGATCCTCCTATCAGATGCGGCTGCATCGCTCCAGGTCACTTGTGTGTGTGTGTGTGTGTGTGAGTGTGAGAGAAATAAAAGCTCTGACTTGCTGGGGCAGACGTTGTTTGGTGTCACCCGCTGATCCGTCTTTTTCAGACTTTTTTCGGCGGAAAAAATATATATTCGGGTCATTATATAAAAAAATAGGCTTGCATGTATCGTTTGGGGATTTATATTAAACACTCCACTGTTTAATTCCGTGTAAACGTTTACAAGTGTAGCCTACACTGACACACCCATCCCTCTGACCAAATCTGGATATAATATGATCTCCTCCTCTCCCCAAGTGTTGCCGCCGGTTGCCGCGGCTCCTCTTTCCTTTTTTTCTGTTTATTTACTTGTTTCGGCACGAGCGCATCTGACGTTATTTCCTGTATTTGGTCTGATAGTTCGAACCTTCCAAAAAAATGCTTTCACACTACGCAGCATCGGACCTTGGTCCAGGATAGTCCGGACCGAGACTACCTTCTGAGGCTGGACCAAAGACTCGGTCTTTAGTCCGGACCGTGGTCCCGGGGAGCTTTCACACCTGTCAATTTGATCCGAACTATCTGGAAAGTCCGAAAGTCCGGACCAAACGAGGTAGGTGTGAAAGCCCCCTTAGAAAAAACGGTTCTTACAGTAGCTACCTCTCCTCACACTTTTCATAAGCCGGAGGACAAAACTGTAGGCTTAATTGTTTCGTTTCATTTCGTTAAGTGAAAATCATCTCTGAATTATGGAACTAAAAATAAAATAGGCCTATCTTTAAAAAAAAAAGATCCTATGATATTTAGCCTAATTGCATTATTTTTATTTATGGGGTCATCCCTATGTTCCCACAGCCCTATGTTCCCTCAGCCCTATGTTCCCTCATTTCTAACTTTTGTCGTCACTGAAAATTAGGCCCTATGTTCCCTCAGCCCTATGTTCCCTCATTTCTAACTTTTGTTGTCACTGAAAATTAGGCCCTATTCCCACAGCCCTTTGGTCCCACCATTGGTTGGGTTTAGGCAATGAAGAAAGGAGTTGGTTAAGTTTAGTAAAAAGACCAGGTAGAGGCTAGACAGGCCAGATAGACAGAGTCCAGATAGGTAGAGAGAGTCCAGAGGGAACATAGGGCTGAGGGAACATAGGCACGCTCCCTTTTTTATTCAAATGTGACTGAGACCTTTATCTACCTAAACAGAGGGTAACATGAATAAATATCCTGTTTTGTATTTTTCTGGAAACTGTTACATTATGTAACGTGACCGCGGCACTCCCCCCCCCCCCCCCCCCCCCCCCCCCCCCCCCCCTCCCTCTCCCTCCCGAATTGGGCATATTATGATAAATATAACTGTAGATGAAAACAATAATTGAAGAAAACAATAAGCTATTGTCGGCCCGAGGTATAAATGCCCAGAAATCGAATGTTTCATTTGTGTAAGTTGTAAGCTTCAGAAACCATCACACATGGAAAAGTCACGGACTGAGAGACCTGTAGTTTTAATGTAAACAAAGTCATTTACGTAAGAAAAACACAAACGTCTGTGTGAGACCATCTGGGTGGTTCTAGTGTTCACATTAGCCTAATGAAGAATGAAGAAAACACGTTACAAATGAACTATGACCGAACTGACAGCAGAAACAGTGTGCACTTATCTCAAGGAAATTTAAATCGAATGCAACTGTAACTTGTAACTGAGAGGTGAAACGTCTTTCTAGACGAATAACCAAGTCCAGTTGCATTCGATTTAAATTTCCTTGAGATAACTATGACCGGGAGTCCGGGACAAATGAGAATATTCACAGGCTTAGTGCATGTGCACACGCCGGCCGGAGTCAACTCGCAACAATGTAGCTTTCCCTCGATTAAAGTAGTTCTGTCATCTCCCACTTTGTACCGGATAAGAGACAGCACCCGACAGATATGCTAAATGTTTGGATGCAACAAAGTCACTGTTAACAAAATCAGCATCTAGTCTGTCCCTTCAAGAGCAGCTGCTGACAGATGTGCATTATTGCTCCGCTCGTGAGTCCAGCAGCATCGGGTCCAGGCTGCTGGCACGGACGTAGCGATCGTGGGCTGAGTGGATTGTTACATTCACCAGAACTTGCAGAACTCAAACTACTCAAACTTGGAGCCACCCGGCCAGGCTACAGGAGAGATCAGAAATATGCAGGGGACCCCCAAAAGGCTGAGAACCACTGATCCTGTTGAACGTAGGCTACTGTAACCACTGTGAAACAATAAAAACAACAACATTGATCTGATTGACCGGCGTAGCGGTCCCTCTCTCCATCCACTCTCTAGCTCTCTCGACCACAGCTGCAAATGAAGTACCTATGGCCTATGAACAGCCCCACTCTCCATTGCAGCTACGTTGTGGTCAAACGTGGAATTACCCCAAAATCTTTTGAGCTGCATCTCAGTACGATGCTTCCACCTAGTGGCTACAGTGTGACCTACAATTACACGCAACACGTGAATCACGCGTTTCGTGAGGGAAACGTCCAAATGAAACTAGTACCCACTGTACAAGCTCGGTGGACACACACTTCATCCTGCACAATAACACAGTTGGCAGCAGTTTGGATGGAGCTGTGAGAGACGGCTGCTGCATCTGTAAGAATAGAACCTGCCTATATAACTTCATGCATGCTCCTCTACAGCTGAGGCTGTGAAGAGCCTCTTCCTCTCATGGCTGCTGGAGCTCTGTACTTATGTGTTTTTAGTTTTTATTCTTTTTTTTATTTCATGTTGTGGGTTTACTAAGATAGGATACTTAATTCACTCCATCTGTTTCTTCCCTCCAGCCTTTGACCTGTCCCAGTCACACCACTACTAACAGAAGAGAATTCAATATTTTTTCTGGACTCCCCTTCACCCAAAATGACTTAGATCCGCGATCTCTCTTTTTTTCTCTCTCTCCCTCTTTCCTCGTTTGCGTCATGGCTGCAGGTGAACAGGATGCACCTAACTCCTTATATGGTGGTCAGGATCTCCTTATATGGCTATTCATGAGTGGAGATCTATGCTAATTGCTGATCACCGGGCGCGTGCTGTTAGTTTACGATGGGTTGGCATTCATGATCCTACACACGTGCTTACGATCAAATCTGAGTTTCCCGCACCGTTCATGAATCTGGAGTAGAGTTTTAGTAGCATGAGCTGTTATGTGCATAACACAGATTTACAAGCGTTTCATGAATGAGACCAGTGAATTTAATGAGAAACACTGAGTGTGAAGACAACTTGTGTTTGTCTAAAGAAAACTCCACAGGAAGCTGAAGAATGAGGCTGTGAGCAGGTTTCCACAGGAGCCACAGCAGCAGCAGGCCCGTAGCCAGCCTTGTGGAGGGGGGGGTTCTTTTTTCCCAAAAAGTGGACCCCCCCCCCCCCCAAAAAAAAAAAAAGTAAATAAATAATAATAACTAGAAAATTTCCTCTCGGGAAATTTTGAATGGGCCGCGGGGCTACTGCCGATTTTGCCGTCTCTGTCAACATGGGAATCAAACCCACGATCTTAAGGTCAAGACAGAGCTGATCAGACAGACACATGATCATCTTTCTATAAGCACTGATATGGAGGAGCTGTAACCACATTAGGTTACCTGTGTGTGTGTGTGTGTGTGTGTGTGTGTGTGTGTGTGTGTGTGTGTGTGTGTGTGTGTGTGTGTGTGTGTGTGTGTGTGTGTAGGTGTGTGACACCAACAAGGTTTAACTTTAAAACCAGATTAAATCATGGTTTAAGTTTAAATTCTGTTGCATGTTAACTGTGTTTTAATCACATGAAGGTGTGTGTGTGTTTGACTGTAATCACATGAAGCTGGCTCTAGAGTCTGTGTGTGTGTGTGTGTGTGTGTGTGTGTGTGTGTGTGTGTGTGTGTGTGTGTGTGTGTGTGTGACTGACTTGACACATAGTTAGTTAGTAGCTGCATCCTGTGTCAGTCTGATTTAGCTGTGTCTGTGTTTATAAACATTTAAACGAGCGCCAGGTGGATTGTTTATGAAGTTAACGAGCTCTGGCCTGAGGATCAAAGAGGTTACCACGGCGATAGGGGCCCCCGCAGGCTGAGACAGACAGAAACGTGGAGAAAAAGAGCCATTTTCTGCCTCTGCACCGGTCTCACATTTAGGCTTAGCATGACAAAACGGTAACTCCTATCAGAACAAAACACAGATCAACGTTGCTCTAAGGACTTACTGAAAATTTCGGTACGATTTGGTGTTTCTACAGTAAATATTTTGGCGACGCTGGCAGTTTTAAAACATCAGGCCGTTCTGCTCCTCTCAGAAAATATTTGTATTGGACTCAATGAGGAGCAGAGACAGACGTGGCCGCACTCAGAGGCTGATTCTGTCAATTCTGTAAGTCTCTCTGATATTTTGAGCACATGACATGAGAGATAACAAGTTTGTCTTACAAATTCTGAAAAAATGATGTCTGTAGAGTGTAAATTGTGGCCGTGCTGACAGTTTATCCAGAAAAAATACAGAATGTTTCTTCACTCTCTCCCACTCTAACCGATGATGTCACGTGCTCTGACACGAACATTCCATGCAATACACACCCATTATAATCTCATAATTTCTCCAAAAATGATCATGGTCATTGATCAGGGATTGATCAAAAACTATATGACCTATCAAAACGTGGAGTAATACGACAATACACAAGACTTGTGTCTACTGTTTAAAGTTTAAATGAAGTCTCTAGGTGTAAGTATGCCTGAGCAGTAGACGTTTGTTAAACTCCAATGATTGGTCTTTTTCGCTCTTTTTTTTTCGCCCGTCCCATTGACTTACATGCAAAATTTTGCGTAGTTTTTCGCGACTTACGTCGCGAAAAATTCGTAAACTGTTGAGAAAAGTAATAGCACACCGATCCCGATCAGGACACACGTTTTGATATATAATTTGTAGCGAATCGAAAAAGCGTCCGGAAGATGAAGGAGAACTAGAAAAAACATTTCCAAGAATGGAAATGGTGTGAATGCTTCCAGCAATGCTGAATGAGCTGAAGAAATTGTTGAAAGAAAGATTGAAACAAGAGAGAAAAAAGAAAAGGACAGAAAGAAAGAAAGAAAGAATCAAACAAACAAAGAAGTAAAAAGACAGAAATGGAGTGAAAGAAAGAAAGAAAGAAAGAAAGAAATGGAGTAAAAACAAAGGAAGAGAAAGGGAGTAGAAAGAAAGAAAGAAACAATCAAACAAACAAAGAGGTAAAAAGACAGAAATGGAGTGAAAGAAAGAAAGAAAAAAGAAAGAAATGGAGTAAAAACAAAGGAAGAGAAAAGGAGTAGAAAGAAAGAAAGAAACAATCAAACAAACAAAGAGGTAAAAAGACAGAAATGGAGTGAAAGAAAGAAAGAAAGAAATGGAGTAAAAACAAAGGAAGAGAAAAGGAATAGAAAGAAACAATCAAACAAACAAAGAAGTAAAAAGACAGAAATGGAGTGAAAGAAAGAAGAAAAAGAGAGAGGGGGATGATAGATAGAAAGAGGTAGATGGATGGATGGATGGATGGATAGAGAGGGAAGGATAGAAAAAGTTACGTAAAATACAAATGAAGGAGTAGAAGAAAGAAAGAAAGAAAAAAAGGAGACAGAGGGGTTAAAAAATAGGGAGGGGTATAGATAGATAGATAGATAGATAGATAGATAGATAGATAGATAGATAGATAGATAGATAGATAGATAGATAGATAGATAGATAGATAGATAGATAGATAGGACACATGTTAAAAGCTGCATCCTATGTCCTAGGCTCCACCTGTAATTGTACTACTATTAATAGAGTTGGAAAGACTAAACGTCTGAACTTAAATTCATGAGAAAAATATAAATTGTTGGAGATGTTTACATCAAAAGTATAAAATAATTGAGAGCCTGATGAATTTGAGCTGAAAACCTGTGTGTGTGTGTGTGTGTGTGTGTGTCTGGGTGTGTGAGTCTGACGGTCTCTCTGTCTGTGTGTACATGTGCAGAAAGTAAAACTGTTGATAAGCGCCACAGAACTCCTCTCTCCCTAATGATATGATTGATTACACCTGTGTGGCAGCCTGCCCTCAGAAGTTACCATGGCGACTACCATGCTTACATTTTACTGTGTGGAACAGTGTTGTGTTTGTGTGTTTGTCTGTTTGTGTATGTGTGTGTGTGACTGTGTGTGAGTGTCTGTGTGTGTCTGTCTGTGTGAGTGTGATGCCTGTGTTTGTGCGTGGACATCCTCTGTCAGTCTGGTTTATCATGTGTCTGTGTGGGGCTGTGTTTAAAAACATCTTAACGAGCTGCCAGGCTGCAGCTGCACTGTTTATAGACTTTGATAACGAGCTGGCCCCAACAGCTGGCCACTGCACACAGAGCAGAGCAGAGCAGAGAGATTTGAGCTCTGTGCAGCTTCCCAAAACAGCCCAGTAAAAGAGAACCGTAACTCTTATCAGAATGTGGTCTGACTACTGGGGCAAGGAGACCTTCCTGAGCGAGCCAATGTGCATTAAATGTTTGTAGGGCAAAAACTTTTCTTGCCGTCGCAAGGTAGAAAAGGGGGGCATTTCTGTTTTTCTAAAAAAATCTGCTCCTACTTTTATATTGAAGTGGATGAGCCATTGGAGCGGGTCTAGCTGGACAATTAGGCTCACTGAGACAATTCTGTAAGTCTGTCTGCTGTTTTGAGCACATCAGATGAGACACGACAAGTGTGGCTACAAACCGGTGAGGAAATCATGTGTCTAGAGTTTAATTTGTGGCCGTGCTGGCAATTTATCCAGAAAAAATCCTGAATGTTTTTTCGATCCCTCTCACTCTAACGATGATGTCACTCACTCTAAGCTCTGCTCGTTAAGCGCAATACACAACCATTATAAAGTTGGATTTTGTCGAAAATTTTAATGATTTTAAAACAGCCAAATACCTAAAAACTGTTGAAGATATCAATAAGCTGAGTAATATGTGAATAGATTAAAAGTTTGTCTACAGTTTAAAAGTCAAATGGAGTCTGTGGGAGAAAGTATGCTGACGTTTTAGAGGTTCAAAGTAGTAAGAAAATTTTAAAAGTTTGAAGATATTTTCAATGCATTCCTATGGGAAAAAATTAGCAGAAAAAGTTAAATATTTTAAAAAGTATAAATAGTTAAAAAGAGAAAAGTAATGCCGATAAAGTTCAAAAAAAGCTGCACGTTTTGATATATGAATTGTTGAAATCGCACAAAGTATGAAGGACTAGTTTAAAACCGTAGAAAGGCGGAAAGTAGAAAGAAGAAAAACTAGAAAAAGCATTTCCAAGAATGGAAATGGTGTGACTGCTGATAGCAACTGAACGCTGTTGCAGAATTAGCAAATAGTGCAAGCAGTGATCACTATACAAATGTTTGACCAAGGTCAGAATCGAACCCACATCCTCATGGTCATTAGACTTCCACTCTGCCTCTAGGCCACAGTGCACACACAGTTGCAGAGACTGTTGTCTGTTAATGATCTGCACACTGTCAACATCAAGAAAGCTTGAGAGTCAAGCTTGAATGACTTAGAATGAAAATGTCTGTGAATTTCAGGCTGAGCACTAACCATATGGCCACAGAGAACCTGAATTACAATGAGCTTTATACTATGAGGAATCAAAGACTGTCCAATGACAGCTGAATAATTGGAATCAAAAGTCAAGCAATGATGTGAAATGACTGAGGCAGGAATCGAACCCATGACCATATGATCACTAAACCTTTACTCTGCCACTCGGCTACAGAGAGCACACTGCTTTCAAGACTGTTGTCATTCATTGTAATGTGATGATGTGCTGCAAACTGGTACGAGTAATCAAGGAGATAACAAACACCTGTAACCAATTGAAGGCGGGGGAGGAGAGCAGAATTCAACATAACATAACAAGAATTCTTCCCTTGGATTCGAACCAGTGACCTTAGGGTTGGCAGGCAGTTACCCTAACCCCTACACTACAGTGGAGTTGTCAAGAAGAGAGGTTGAGACTTTGATGAATGTGAGATTTTTTGTGAAAAAGTTAAATATTTTAAAAAGTATAAATAATTAAAAAGAGAAAAGTAATGCCGATAAAGTTCAAAAAAAGCTGCACGTTTTGATATATGAATTGTTGAAATAGCACAAAGTATGAAGGACTAGAAGAAGACCGTAAAAAGGCGGAAGAAAATGGCCAAACAGAAGAACAATAGTGTGACTGCTTCAGCAGTCACACTAACTAGAAAAAACATTTCCAAGAATGGAAATGGTGTGAATGCTGAAAGCAATGCTGAATGAGCTGAAGAAATTGTTGAAAGAAAGAAAGAAAGAAAGAAAGAAAGAAAGAAAGAAAGAAAGAAAGAAAGAAAGAAAGAAAGATTGAAACAAGAGAGAAAAAAGAAAAGGACAGAAAGAAAGAAAGAAAGAAAGAAACAAACAAACAAACAAACAAACAAAGAAGTAAAAAGACAGAAATGGAGTGAAAGAAAGAAAGAAAAACAAAGGAAGAGAAAAGGAGTAGAAAGAAAGAAAGAAACAATCAAGCAAACAAAGAAGTAAAAAGACAGAAATGGAGTGAAAGAAAGAAAGAAGAAAAAGAGAGAGGGGGATGATAGGTAGAAAGAGGTAGATGGATGGATGGATGGATGGATAGAGAGGGAAGGATAGAAAAAGTTACGTAAAATACAAATGAAGGAGTAGAAGAAAGAAAGAAAAAAAGGAGACAGAGGGGTTAAAAAATAGGGAGGGGTATAGATAGATAGATAGATAGATAGATAGATAGATAGATAGATAGATAGATAGATAGATAGATAGATAGATAGATAGATAGACAGATAGATCAGAGGGGTTAAAAAATAGGGAGGGGTATAGATAGATAGATAGATAGATAGATAGATAGATAGATAGATAGATAGATAGATAGATAGATAGATAGATAGATAGATAGATAGATAGATCAGAGGGGTTAAAAAATAGGGAGGGGTATAGATAGATAGATAGATAGATAGATAGATAGATAGATAGATAGATAGATAGATAGATAGATAGATCAGAGGGGTTAAAAAATAGGGAGGGGTATAGATAGATAGATAGATAGATAGATAGATAGATAGATAGATAGATAGATAGATAGATAGATAGATAGATCAGAGGGGTTAAAAAATAGGGAGGGGTATAGATAGATAGATAGATAGATAGATAGATAGATAGATAGATAGATAGATAGATAGATAGATAGATGCTTACGTTTTACTGTGTGGAACAGTGTTGTGTTTGTGTGTTTGTTTGTTTGTGTATGTGTGCATGTGTGACTGTGTGTGAGCGTCTGTGTGTGTCTGTCTGTGTGAGTGTGATGCCTGTGTTTGTGCGTGGACATCCTCTGTCAGTCTGGTTTATCATGTGTGTGTGTGGGGCTGTGTTTAAAAACATCTTAACGAGCGGCCAGGCTGCACCTGACCTGTTCTATAAATAGACTTTGATAACGAGCTGGCCGCTACAGCTGGACCAACTGCACACAGAGCAGAGCAGAGCAGAGAGATTTGAGCTCTGTGCAGCTTCCCAAAACAGCCCATAAAAAGAGAACCGTAACTCTTATCAGAATCCTTGCCCAGAATTTTCTGGGCAAGGATACCTTCCTGAGCACATTGATGTGCATTAAATGTTTGTAGGGCAAAAACTTTTCTCAGAATCGCAAGGTAGAAAAGGGGGGCATTTCTGCTTTTCTAAAAAAATCAGCTCCTACTTTTATATTGAAGTGGATGAGCCACTGGAGCGGGTCTAGCTGGACAATTAGGCTCATTGAGACAATTCTGTAAGTCTGTCTGCTGTTTTGAGCACATCAAATGAGAGACGACAAGTGTGGCTACAAACCGGTGAGGAAATCATGTGTCTAGAGTTTAATTTGTGGCCGTGCTGGCAATTTATCCAGAAAAAATCCAGGATGTTTTTTCGATCCCTCTCACTCTAACGATGATGTCACTCACTCTAAGCCCTGCTCGTTAAGCGCAATACACAACCATTATAAAGTTGGGTTTTGTCGAAAATTTTAATGATTTTAAAACGGCCACATATCAGAAACTGTTGAAGATATTAATAAGCTGAGTAATATGTGAATAGATTAAAAGTTTGTCTACAATTTAAAAGACAAATGGAGTCTGTGGGAGAAAGTATGCTGAAGTTTTAGAGGTTCAAAGTAGTAAGAAGATTTTAAAAGTTTGAAGACATTTTCAATGCATTCCTATGGGAAAAAATTTGCAGAAAAAGTTAATATTTTAAAAAGTATAAATAGTTAAAAAGAGAAAAGTAATGCCGATAAAGTTCAAAAAAAGCTGCACGTTTTGATATATGAATTGTTGAAATCGCACAAAGTATGAAGGACTAGAAGAAGTCCAAAAAAGGGAAGAAGAACTCAGAATAATAAGAAAAAGTATGAAGAAAACAGAATAACAATAGTGTGAATGCTTCCAGCATTCACACTAATAATAATAAGAAAAAATCCACACAATAACAGTAGTGCCCGGGGCGATTGCCTGCGGCCCTAATAAAGGCACACACTTCTTTTTTTCCCCATTATAACTTCACTTTGACATCACATGTTTCTCTTCCTCCACTATCCTTTACTGTTGCTCTCATTTACAACAAAATTTTCACCATGTAATTAATTTTTATATATATAGCCTATATATATATAAAAAAGGCTTAGCTTTTTCATAACAATAATCATAATAATGTTTAATGTAGTTAAATGTATCTGTCTCTCTCTCTCTCTCTCTCATACTCACACACACACACACACACACACACACACACACACACACACACACACACACACACACACACACACATAGGTACCTGCAAACTGGAAATGATGATAAAGTAAACCCCTATGATTTTAAGAGGTAAATGAAGCATTCTGGTGTACTCTGAGAAGAATACAATGGGAAGACAACATTCGCTTCAGATAAAAAAACAAAACAAAAAAAAAACCCACATTTGGTAGGCTACTGACTGAGGTTTCTATCTTTGTAATGGCAAGAATGGCTGGACTGTATGACACTGGTCTAGTGGGGAGCTGTGGCTGGTGAGAAAAAACAAAACTTTTTTTTTTTTCAATCTTTTGACCTGGACCAGCCTTTCAAGGCCAGTTTCCTCTGCTTCACCATGAGCCTCTTTAAGACCACACCACCACCACCACTTCTGCCCTGTTCTCATCTGTATGATGGCTGTAGCTACTGTCAGATATTAATAAATGAAAGGAGGCTCTCATTCCCATTTGGAGGTTGCAGGTATAACACACGCACACATGCACATGCACACACAGTAACGCACGCACACACACGCACGCACACGCACGCACACACCTGTTGCTGTCTCCCTCTCCTCTGCTCTCTGGACTGGGCTGCCTGGCTGTTCTTTTGGGCTACCAAGTGTGCATGGGCCTTAAGGACCGGACGCGTCAGTTCAGTCCGAAAATATGTAGAAATTAATTACGGTAGGTCAGGTCGCGCTCCTACTCGGCTTCTCTCTCTCTCTCTCTCTCTTTTCTTTTGGCCGGGTTCGGACCAACTTAATTCAGGGTCCGGGTTTCAACACCCGCGGGTCAGACCGGGTTCGGCTTTTAACTTCCAGGCCCGTTCAGCTTGATGCCAGGAGCAGGACTTTAGAGCAGCATGTCAGTGCTGCTGACGCACCGCACCGCAGGTTGCAGAGCGTCAACTCGTGCGGCGCCCTACTGTGCTATGATTGGCTAGAACTCACAGGCTTTGGGCTGTTTGCTTCAGCAGCAGTCCAGTCAACACGGGGACATGCATCCCACACCAATCAGAGAGTTATTAGAGAGCCTAATACAAGACAAGCACCGCATTTGCGGCAGCGGTGGGGTGGTGGTGGTGGGGGTGGGGGTGTGTGTGTGTGGGGGTGTGTGTGTGTGTGGGGGGGGGGGGGGTTCGAACGAACCCTCCGATCCCCCTTGGCTACGGGCCAGAGCAGTGAGTGGATGAAGGAGCTCTAATAGAAACCATCTGATCACAGTGACAGGGCGGATCAGGATCTCATGATCAATGACTCTGTTCTTCTCTGCTCTTCACACAGATCAGCTGCAACACACTGACTCACTGTGATCAGTCACATCATGTGGAACAAAGCAGCCGTCCTCAGGACCAGTCCTGAGCTCCATCAAACCTGTCCACACATTTTGACTGGACTTGAAGTCAGAGTCCAGAGGAAGCAGAGAAACTGTAGAGCAGAGAGAAGCAGGCTCAGCTCAGAGCACATGGACTCAGACATGAAGTGAAGCTCCAGCCGCTGGAGACTTTCATTAAGGAGCCACTTTGTGGCTTCATCTGATCTGGAGTCAGTCTGAAAACAGCTGTTTGATCACACACACACATTCAGCCACAAACACTGATTATTACACTGTTCACTACACTCACTTTCTTCTGATTGACAGCTCCAGGCCTCTGGACAGTGAGGACATCTGGATGTCACACTGTGATTGACTGTCTCCTCAACACAACAACACATCTCATCAGGACAAGACCAGGATCTCAGAGAGACTGAGCTGATTATTGATCATCAATATCTGACCAGACAGAGACCTGATGGTGCCGCCTGGTTTCTGTCTCTTATTTCCTCCTTGGTTGGAGACGCTGGGAGACGAATGTCTCTGAGCAGTGGACATGCTTTGATTCTTGTTGCTGTGTTGTTATTAGTGTGTCCACACTCAACAGGTGTCTACAGTCTCTGGGACTGTTCAGGTCAAACACTCAGAAATAAAGTCGGATCCAAACATCTGGAAAGACTCAGAGCACAGCTGCCAACAGCTGCTTTCATCACTGACATCTCTTCTCCTGAATATGACACAGTGAGTCATGATGAGACACTGAAGTCATCATGAGGAGAAACTCCTGATCCCAGTAGTTCATCACTGTGACTGATGAAAGCTGCACAGCTCATGTTTGAAACACTCTGAGATTTTGGCTTCAGTATAAAACTGTGTTGGGACGAGTCAGACTGAGACAGAGGACGTCAGTGAAGTGGGCGGAGCTTCACTGTGGCCTACACCAGTGGTTTTCAAAGTGGGGGCCGCCAGGGGGCGCTAGGGGGGCCTCAGAAAATGGGAGGAAAGATAAGAAAAAAATGCAAAAAAAAAATTTGAATCAGATTTTTTTTTTTAATCATTGTTATAAAATATAATTTCTAATAATATATTTCAAAATGTTATTTGCCATGCTCATCTTTCTGATTGCCTGCCAGTCAAAATATCATTCATGACCTCATCTGTGTAGACCAGCGGTTTGGCCTGTTACCAAGCTCTGCCCATGGCTCTGCTCCTCAGCCTGTAGCAAGCTAGCACCAAATGGACAAAACTCTCTCAGAGGAAACTTTCTTAGCTCATGCTGATCTAGCTGATCCATAAACGGTCAGAGATATTTTGGATATTACCACTGCACTGCTCCACCGTTTATTTTAGTAAAGAAATCATCACAACAAGGAAAAAGTGTTTGTTTCTGTGGCGGGGAGAAGGCGCTCTGTAATCGGATAGTAATGACTTTCCAGGATGCTCCAGAGTTCGGCTGTCTGAGGTGAGTGATAACATGCAAAAACACAAAGTTTAAACTGTTTATACCGGTTTATACTGTGCAGTTTATGGGTTCAGTAGTGTGTCATAAGGATTCGAGTCATGTACCATAGATATTTGATTGTTTTTTGGGTGTTTGTTGTGGTTGAAAAAATTGCCCCCATACTTTAGCGTTGTGGCTATCGCTAGCGCCGTCTATCCATGGTGTAACTCCGGTTTGCCTGCATCAATTTTTGTCGCGTTTTTTGCTCCCCCCAACACCGGGTGACCATCAGGACAGTGATTTAGGGGTCAAAAATGACCGGAGTTCTCCTTTAAAGCAGAAGTAAGCGGAATGTTTGTGTTAATCTAAGTCTTAAATAGTTATATCTTCTGACAGCAATCACTTATGTAGCGTGTTTGGTCTGAAACACGGGTCTGTCAGTCACTCTGCTCTGCTGTAAGCCGAGGAGAAAACTTTCCTTGTATCCTACAACTTTTATCCAATGAGGAGAGAGAACGGCATAAAGCTCTCTGTGTGTACAGCCAAGGGATGCGCGTGAATGTGGTGACGTAGGGACGAGGGCGGGGACTGCTAACTCCATCGGCTGACAGAAAGTTAGCCAAAACGACCAGATCGCTTACTTCTGCTTTAATACCAGGTGTGAACGGGGCCATAGAAAATGTTCCAGCTCCTCCTCCTCTATCACACAGTGTGTGTGGCTGCAGCAGCCTCTCCATACCTGAGAGAGTCCAGTCTCCAGTCTGGATCCTCCCGTCCAGCAGACAGCAGCTTCACTCCTGAGGTTCCTGGATGATTGTAGCTCAGGTCCAGCTCTCTCAGATGGGAGGGGTTGGAGCTCAGAGCTGAGGCCAGAGAAGCACAGCCTTCCTCTGTGACCAGACATCCTGACAGACTGAGCACACACAACAACACACAGGGACCCTCTGTCAACACCTGCTGCTGTGTTCAAGTGGCATCAGATAAACAACTGGATGGATCCTCACCTGAGAGTCTCCAATCTACAGTGTGGACTCTCCAGTCCACCAGACAGCAGCTTCACTCCTGAGTCCTGCAGGTTGTTGTTACTCAGGTCCAGGTGTCTCAGACTAGAGGACTGGGAGCTGAGGACCGAGGACAGAGCTTCACAGCTTCTCTTAGAGAGGTCACAGCTGCTCAGTCTGAAGAGATGATCATGAGGAATTAAAGAAGAAAGGAATTTATTTTCTGTCCTGTTGAAAAGACAGAAGGGTTTTTATATAATGATGAATAAATCCAACTATCTCTACACTTACAGAGCTTTGTTGGAGGCTTTGACCACTGGCAGCAGCCTCAGAAGAGCCTCCTCTGAAGCAGAGTATTTCTTCAGGTCAAACTCGTCCAGATCTTCTCCTGATGACAGTAAGATGAAGACCAGAGCCGACCATTGAGCAGGAGACAGTTTATCTTTGGAGAGACGTCCTGATCTCAGGGATTGTTGGATCTCCTCCACTAGAGAACGATCATTCAGTTCATTCAGACAGTGGAACAGGTTGATGCTTTTCTCTGCAGAGGGAGTCTCTTCAATCTTCTTCTTGATGTACTGGACTGTTTCCTGATTGGACCGTGAGTCACTTCCTGTCTGTGTCATCAGACCTTGTAGGAGATTCTGATTGGTCTCCAGTGAAAGACCCAGAAGGAAGCGGAGGAACAAGTCCAGGTGTCCATTTGGACTCTGTAAGGCCTTGTCCACAGCGCTCTGGTAGAAAGAATTTGGTTCAGGTTTTCTTCGAACCAGTTTAGACCACCAAGTTGTTTGTTGTGGTGACATCAGGTTGAGTCCAGAGTTGATGAAGGTCAGATGGACATGAAGAGCAGCCAGAAACTCCTGAACACTCAGATGGACGAAGCAGAACACCTTGTCCTGGTACAGGCCTCTCTCCTCTTTAAAGATCTGTGTGAACACTCCTGAGTACACTGAGGCTGCTCTGATATCGATGCCACACTCTGTCAGGTCGGATTCATAGAAGATCAGGTTTCCTTTCTGCAGCTGCTCAAAAGCCAGTTTTCCCAGAGACTCAATCATCTTGCTGCTGTCTGAACTCCAGTGAGGATCTGTCTCAGCTCCTCCATCATACTTGACCTTCTTCAGTTTCAGATGAACCACCAGGAAGTGGATGTACATCTGAGTCAGGGTCTTGGGCAGCTCTCCTCCCTCTCTGGTCTTCAACAGCTCCTCCAGAACTGTAGCAGTGATCCAGCAGAAGACTGGGATGTGGCACATGATGTGGAGGCTTCGTGATGTCTTGATGTGGGAGATGATCTCTCCGGCCTGCTGCTCATCTCTGAACCTTTTCCTGAAGTACTCCTCCTTCTGTGGGTCAGTGAACCCTCTGACCTCTGTCACCATGTCAACACAGTAAGGAGGGATCTGATTGGCTGCTGCAGGTCGTGTGGTTATCCAGAGGCGAGCAGAGGGAAGCAGGTTCCCCCTGATGAGGTTGGTCAGCAGCATGTTGACTGAGGTGGACTCTGTCACATCAGTCAGGATCTCAGTGTTGTGGAAGTCCAGAGGAAGTCGACACTCGTCCAGACCGTCAAAGATGAAGACCACCTGGAACTGATCAAACCTGCAGATTCCTGCTTCTTTGGTTTCAGAGAAGAAGTGATGAACAAGTTCCACCAAGCTGAACTTTTCCTCTTTCAGCACATTCAGCTCTCTGAAGGTGAAGGGAAATGTGAAGTGTATGTCCTGGTTGGTTTTGTCTTCAGCCCAGTCCAGAGTGAACTTCTGTGTTATGACTGTTTTCCCAATGCCAGCCACTCCCTTTGTCATCACTCTTCTGATTGGTCGGTCTCTTCCAGGTGGGGCTTTAAAGATGTCTTCTTGTCTGATGGTTGTTTCTGGTCTGTGTGGTTTCCTGGACGCTGTTTCAATCTGTCTGACCTCATGTTCATCATTGACCTCTCCAGTCCCTCCCTCTGTGATGTAGAGCTCTGTGTAGATCTGGTTCAGAAGGGTTGGGTTTCCTGCTTTAGAGATCCCCTCAAACACACACTGGAACTTCTTCTTCAGGACAGATTTGAGTTTACGTACACAAACTGCTGCAGCATGTCCTGAATGCAGCTGGAACAGAAACTCTGTGAGTGACAGCATCAAACTAAAACCATGGAGCCAAACATCAGATCCATGTTGGACAGACTGACAATCCACTGGTGTCAAAGTGCAGCATGGAGATGATTGTGAACACAACAGATGTAACAGCAGCTGTTGGACATGTCCTCACCATAAATATGGAGTCCAGGTGTGTTTGATGCTGCTGGGCAGACTGACCACTGGGAACCTCTGAGCTCTCCTGCTCCACTCTGTGGAGGAATCAGTGTCAAGTCAACATCAGTACAGAGAGATAATACAAGATGGACTTTATATGTCCCCTGAGGACGTTCACAACAGACACAGACACTTTGGTTTCAGACCTGGTCCAACAACACGTTGTACAAACTGGTTCTTTTCTACAATAACCTGAGTCTGACTGTCAGTCACAGCTTACATCTGATCAACTGATCCACGTCCTCCTTTAAAGTTAATTAACCGGCCCGTTGACCAGTCGCTCTTTAAAGACAGACAGCTGTGTTCAGGAGAGTCTGGTCTCTGCTGCTGGATCCTGAAACAAAATTTGCAAATTTATTTCAATCTTTTAATAAACACAAGAACTGACTTTGAACTATTTTAAGTAGATGGTTCTGACACATTTCCTGTTGCTACTGCTGCACAGAGAGCATCTCTGAATATTAAAGGACAAGTGTTGTTTTCTACAACCTGGACCTTATTTCTGGCATAAAATAGGGTTGTTTACTCACCAATATAACTTTGGTGTCATTAGGAGTCCTTCGGATGATATTCAGATCCATTCGAGAGCCGCGTATATCCATATAGTGGGAGTGATCAGGGCACCAAAATGGAGCCTCTAAATAACACATTATCTGCTGTGGAACTCGTTCATTTCACCAATATTTGTTATGATTTGCTAGTGCTATTCCCCTTTGAGTCTGGAGTTTCCCTTTTGTCGTCATCCGGGGTCTGTAGGTTGACCTACTATTCTCTATGTTTTCCATATTCTGTGTTATAAACTGTTTTCTTGTTTGTATACGTCTACTGCACGTCTGTCCGTCCTGGGTGAGGGATTGGAAATTGGAGAAACCTCAGGGTGAGCAACAGAGCCCTCCTCTGTTGCTCACCCTGTTGCTCACCCTGAGGTTTCTCCAATTTTTCCCTGTTAAAAGGGTTTTCTATGGAGTTTTTCCTCAGTGGATGTGAGGGTTTATGGGCAGAGGATGTTGTTGTGATGCCATGTAAAGCCCTTTGAGACAAACTGCTTGTAAAAATTGGCTATACAAATGAAATTGCCTACTCTGCTTTGTGTATATCACTTTTATAACTAATACCCCTGGCTGAATAATACTGTTCTATAATTGTTAATAAAGCAATTCAACTCTGCGACAGTCAGCTTGTTTACCTGGAATTTGCTACTGCTAGTTTTGTGCAACATGGCTGAATATTTGTCAGATTTCTACAGATCCCTGATGACGATAACAGAACGAGTTTCACAGCAGATAATGTGTAATTTAGAAGCTGCATTTCCTGTGCCCCAATCACTCCCACAATATGGATACAAGAAACTCTCGAATGGATCTAAACATCGTCCAAAGGACTCCTAATGACACCAAAGTTACATGGATGAGTAAACAACCGTATTTTATGCCAGAAATAAGGTCCAGGTTTTAAATAACGGCAATTGTCCTTTAACATGTGGATGTTCAGGCAGGGACTCTTTACTGCAGCTGGACAATGTGTGTCTGAGTTATAAATCTGATTTTATGGAGAATCATTGAAATTTGACTCCACAGGAACTGGAAGAACGTTCAACAGAAACTCAAAAGCTTAGACATGTAGTTTTGTCTTACATCTGATCAGCTGATCCACATCCTCCTTTAAACTCAATGAACCTTCCTGTTGACTGGTCGCTCTTTAAAGACAGACAGCTGGGTTCAGGAGAGTCTGGTCTCTGCTGCTGGATCCTGAAACAACAACACAACTGATAAATTTACAGGTTGGAGAAAAATTATGAAAAATATCTTCAGTCTTTTAATAAACACAACAACTGACTTTTAGAGAGAAAAGTCTTTCTGACTGTTTTAAACTCTGACCTTTGACCTGTGGTCTGGCTCTTGGTTTTAGAGGGAGGGGCTCCCTCCTCTCTGTCCTCACACTGATCCATGCTGCTGAGCTCACATCCACATCAGCTCACACACACTTTGTAGCTTCACCTGCAGAGGAAACACACATCATTCATCTGCACAGCAGCTCACATGTCCATCATGTCTCCAGCTGCTCCTCCACTGATTGGCTCTTCTCCTCTGCTTCATATCAGTGTCAGTTGAATGCAGTCACACAGCAGTGAGGAAGAGGAAGCTGCCATCAGCTGCTGTACTTCTACTATCAGTCCACTAGATGGCGTCATGAAGCTGCAGCCCAGCAACATGATCCATGGACCACTGTTTCCATCCACTGACACACACAAGGACTGAGATCCACTGAGTCATACCTGTCAAGTTTTGGATTTGAAAATAAGGGAAATTTTCCAGCACCCGCCGCGAACAGTGCTGCCACCCCAACCAAGCTCCAGTATCCCTTACATTTTAAGACAAGAAAGCTAAAATCACTGGCTTTATGCACAGATGCACTACTTCCTGATCTTCAGCCAGCTCCTTTGTTTCCTGTCTGCCATTACTGGACAAACTGATTTATCCAGGTGTGCCTGACCCCAATAGTCACAACAACAATAATGTTTTTTTTTTCTTTTTCTCTCTAACACATAAATGAGGCATTCTGGTGTACTCTGAGGAGAAACAGAGGGAAAAGACAACATTGCTTCAGTTTTTTTTTTTTTTTTTAAAGCAGATTCAGTACTGACTGAGGTTCCTATCATTGTAACAGCAAGAATGGCTCAAGTGTATGAAAGTGAACTTAGAACTGGTTTAGTGTGGAGCTGTGGCTGGTGGGCAAAAACAAAACTCATTTTTTAAAATCTTTTGGCCTGGACCAGCCGTTGACGAGCCTTTCCTCTGCTTCACCATGAAGCTCTTTCAGGCCACACTGTCTTCTTCCACAACTTCTGCCCTATTCTCATCTGTATTTTGATAGCTGGAGCTACTGTCAGATATCTATATGACAGAAGGCCCACACATGCTTTAGCTTTACACTGCTGAATAACTGGAGCAGATATGTCCAGGGATCTTCAGCCTTCTATGATTATAGAATTACCCTGTCTTTTACAGCAGGTAGGCTACAGACACACACACACACCTCTGCTGTCCCTCTCTGTTGCTCTCTGGACTGGGCTGCCTAGCTGTTCTTTTGGGTTAAGTGAGCATGGACGACACAACTCGACCGGTGTGGACGCGCTGGTTCGAGACAAGTCTTTTTTTTTTTTTTTTCTCAACAACTGCGGGTCGACCCGTTACAGGCTTGATGAGCAGGACCTCAGTCAGTGCCGCGGTGATGTAGGCTTTGGGCTGTGTGCTCGCACATAGTGACGACGAGCACGCTCATCGTCGCTAACCAAGATAGGATTACAGTTTTTCTTGATTGTTTACACACAATTTTTGGTACTTGAGACACAATGGCCTCAACATCTAACTCATGCACCAACTCCCTTGACCAAATCTGCTAAACTACAAGCACAATTCCTGTTTTACACTCAATTTGCAGTTCTATAACACACTTTTTTCAAAACACCACACACAATTCTCTGCATTTGGCACAATTTTCATGAAGAAAATCTCTTGTTTTCACGAGTAACACACTGTTATTCAAAATTCTAAAGTTAGTTTCCCTACTATTCACACTGACTCATCACATGGGTAAACACCTGTCACACAGTTTTACAATTAGCAATCAGAGCTTTAGCAGAAAAGGGCAGCATAACAGGCAGTGATGGACTGACACCAAAAAGAGAGAAACCAAACAGAGAGGCCACACATCACACAAACACACACACACATAGCAGTGATCATAATGATGATGACAAAAGAAAATGCATTGATCACCAAAATTGCATGTTGATAGAGGGATTTGAACCTGGACTAGAACAAAGTCTTTGACTACAAAGAGTGCTGCTCTACTAGGTGAGCCACATGTTACAGTAGTCTCATCTTGTCAAAATTATGTGTTCAGTCTTTCAAAATTGTTCGGCCGTAAACCAGCTGACCCCAACTGACTCTTTTTTTTTTCTTCTGTGGTCAGATCAGCATGGCTGCATCGTCACACGATCACCTCGGTCGCGTCTTCACGCATTTCATTTGTTACCGTGTATTTGAGTGTTCTGAGTATCAAAACAATATTCAAAAATTTTACAACACATTTATATATGTAGGCCTACTGTCTGTAGTTACAGTAAAAAAAAGTCATTATGAGGAATGGAGTAGAAGTGTTTTCCATTCATCCTAGTGTTTTACACATCAGTGTTCAACTGGTTCTTATAAATGTCTAGTCATATGATGGTTTGTGTGTGTCATTTGAGACTAAAATAGCATTTTGAGAAGAAATAACATTGTTTTGAATGTAAAGTTTCATTTTGCAGGAGCAGTGAGGGGTTTTGCCCATTGTGTGTGATTTTTTGGATTTGTGTGTAGAGTTTTGAGAGTATGAGGCATGCTTTCAGAAAATGTGTGTAAACAATCGAGAAAAACTGTAATAGAGAGTTGGCCACTCTGAGGTAAAAACCAAAACCCAAATGAAATAGCAGCGTCCAGTCCGGGGTGCCGCCGGGACTGGCCCGGGGTATTATTATTTTTTAATAACGCGGGTTAAAATACGGGAGATTTACGGGAAAATACTAATACGGGAGGACGGCGGGAAAGAGGGGTAAAATACGGGACTTTCCCGGCCAAAACGGGATACTTGACAGGTATGCACTGAGTTGATGTGACACAGTCTCTGTGTGGACAGCGTCCCTGTAGAAAACCACTGGATCAAACAAGCTACAGCTGATTGTTACACACAGAACAACTGACTCAGCTACAGTAACATTATAATAACACAACAACAACACAACGACAAGTTGAAGGGCTGAGAACTGAGGTAACGACAGGTGTTATGGAGGAAAACATTCAGACTGTTCACCTTACCTTCACACGAGGAAATAAACTGCGACACAACCGCTGGGTCAAGTTGTGAAACTTTAAACAGGAAGTGGGGGAGGGGAGGCACATGATCTGGGTGGAGAGACTGGTGTTTTTACTGCTGTTTATTTCTACCACTGAACCATAAAGGTTTAATATATATATGAAATGCCGCTTGTCAGAAGAACATGTTTGTATTTCCTAGGGTTGCACATCTCTCTGTGATAAACGATTCAATATGCATCTAGATACACAGGTTACAATTCGATTCAAAAACTATATCCTTTTATTACAGACCGATTTGATACCAATCGATTCCATACAGTGTAAGAACGATACGATTAGATTCTACAGTTAATAATTGTTGTAGATATTTTATAAAATAAGAAGCCAATTCTATGAAAGTGACAGTATAGTTTATTTTCAAATATGTAAAAGACCACATATCCCCAAGCATTATGGCTTTATGGCACTACCAAAAAAATAAAAAATAAAATAAAAAACAGAACATACACAACAACAAAATCACATGTCAATGTATTTATTTTTAGACATGGACCAAAATAAGTCTGGCTGAATCGTTGGATGGGAACTCCAGAGGTAAAAGTAGCACAGAATAGTAACAACAAAGTGCAATACTTCAGCCTGAGCATAGTTTTGAACACTAGAGGTAGGTAACAAAGGTGCAACATTTCAATGTAAACAAGTTACACACCTATAAACAAAATGTGGAAACAATGCACACAGTGACAAGTGCTTTGTGTAAAAGATTAGAGAAAATAAATACATATGTAAAATAAATCGAACTACTGTGTGTGAGGTACCGTTTCCCAGGTCAAAAAGCAGCAAAGTAGTTCACTTACACTATGCCTGTGCATTTTCATCATCACTGTCCTCTGTTTTTTTGGTAGCGTACCTATGTTCCCCGGGTCCTGTGTAACTAACCCTAACCCTAACCCTCTTTTTGAAAAAGGGTCCTATGTTCCCCGTTTTTCCCAAAAAGTTCCCCGATCGCAATACATACTGGGGAACATAGGACCCTATTTTGAAAAAAAGGTCCTATGTTCTCCGCTGTTGCCGGTTGATGGACTCTCTCTCTATCTGGACTCTATCTATCTGGCCTGTCTAGCCTCTACCTGGTCTTTTTACTAAACTTAACCAACTCCTTTCTTCATTGTCTAAACCCAACCAATGGGACACTTTCACTTCTCACTCAAAGTCACAACTCAACTTCTCACTCAGAAATAGGCAAAAATCTGCAAAGTCACAACTCCACTTCCAGGTACGGGTACAAAAATTGCATGTTCCTCGGGTCCTTTTGGGAAAAAGCAGGGAACATAGGAGCCTTTTTCTAAAAACGGGTCCTATGTTCCCCGGTCACATATACAGCGGGGAACATAGGACCATTTTTTAGAAAAAGGGTCCTATGTTCCCCGGTGCCATACAAAGTGGGGAACATAGAACCTGGGGAACATAGGGATGATCCCGTTTTTTTTTTTTGGAGGGCAGATTTTTTTTCAATCATCTCAAAATCAACTGATCCACATGCTCATGTTTGAATAGGATATGTTTTGTGGAAACAATGTCTCCGGCAGTACTGAACACACGTTCAGATGCCACACTGGTGGCCGGGATGCAGAGGTATCTTTTATCGAGAGATGACAGCAGGGGCAACGGATCACGCTCTCTGTACCTCTTGACTTCTTCACTGGCCTTGTCTCTTACAGATGTAGCTGCCATCCTCACTTCAAAGTCTTTTCCCAACAGCAAAAGTACCAGCCTGAGTGTGGTCTGCAGGGGTCCGCAGATTTGGAATGAGCTGGATGGGTTCATTAAATATTCAGTCCTTTTCTGCCTTCAAAAAAAATGTTAGAAAGAAACTCTTGTCCTCCTATGTATAATATAACTTCTGCCACAATCATGTATTTCGTCTTATGATGTACTATTTATAGTATAACCTCTGCAAGAATCATGTATCTCATATTATCATATACTATTTATAATGTAACCTCCGCCAGAATCATGTTTTACCTAGAATCATGTATCTCGCCTTACTTAAGGCGAGACACGGCAGGCAAAAACATCGTTTTTTCATGCACTTATCAATTTTGAGATTTTGGGCTATTTTGCTTCCATAACATGTCTTCTTTCAGACTAATACAAAGAAATGGTCTAAAAGGGGCGGCAGTGGCTCAGGTGGTAGAGCGGGTCGTCCTATGATCAGAGGGTTGGCGGTTCGAATCCCGCTCTGTCCCGGTTGCTGCCGTAGTGTCCTTGGGCAAGACACCTTACCCACCTTGCTCCTGATGGGTCGTGGTCAGCGCCTTGCATGGCAGCTACCGCCATCAGTGTGTGAATGTGTGTGTGAATGGGTGAATGCGATGTACTGTAAAGCGCTTTGGGTATCGTTACAGGTATAGTAAAAGCGCTATATAAATACAGACCATTTACCATTTACCAAAATACACATTATGGGTGTTTATTTTACTTGACTTTGACTGGTGTCGCCTGTAGATTTCCCCTAAATTCACCAGAACTGAGCATTCTATCGCGGCTACTGAGCCGCGTCTGTTCAGTAGGGCCCGACCGATTTATCGGCGAGCCGATTAAATCGGCCGATTATAGACCGTTTGAGAATAATCGGTAATTGGCCAAAACTCGCCGATTGTCGCCGATATTTTCAGAAATAAAATGCAGGGAATAAGACTTGGTTTTACTTTGAAAATGTTCCCCCATTTGAAAAGATCCCCCGACATTAGGTTATTTATCCTGTAGAGGGCGCATCCAACTGCATCCACTAACCACCTCACAGCACACAGCAGAGTGACTGATCTGCAGCAGGACACGCTCCGCCACAGCCTTGTCACTCACACACATCACACAGCTTATTAACAACTTGATTAACTGTTAACTGTCTCAAAACCATCACACAGCTTATTAACAACTTGATTAACTGTTAACTGTCTCAAAACCAGTGTTGCTGCTGGCTTTCTTTTAACTTTTTTTTTTTTTTTCACACCGCGGTCGGGTTGTGAATTAATTAATTAATGCTTGTGACTCCGGCCGTGTTGGGTCCAAGATTCAACAAGCCGGTCGGGTTTTACAGTTATTACCGGCAGTAGCTACGCCCGTTTATCAATAAACACAGTAGATGAGGAGGGTGAGGGACTGAGCTCAGGCTGTGTGGGGGGCGGGGGCGGCGGCGGTGCGGGTCTCTGACTGCAGCGGGACAATCACGTCTCTGCTCCGTGACACACTGAGCACTGTGGGACCGGGGCTCGCAGCAGCACCCGCTAAACATTGAAAACAGCGATGATATTCCACTTCGGAGTCAACAAACCAGAAACGTCTGGAACAACACTGGAAAAAGTCGCTTTTCAAAAAAAAAAAAAAAAATGAGAGCAAGAGACAGAGAGAGAGACCGCCGTGCCGTAAAAACAACAACAACAACAAAAAAGTGTCACGTGTCATGACTTCCTGTATCTGGCCCTTCAAAATAAAAGCCTACAGCCTTTCACAGTTCAGTCATATTGATTTTGACTTAATTTTGACAAGACAGTACTCCAAATGTTGTTGTTTTTTCCTGCAACCAATTGACCAATGAACATTTGGCAGCCCTAATTTATATATTATATAATATATGTAGATATATTACTTAAATTAATAAAATTGTAAAACTTTATAAAAAAAACCAAATAATCGGCCGATTAATCGGTTATCGGATTTTTTTCCCCCTAATAATCGGCATCGGCCCCAAAAAATCCATATCGGTCGGGCCCTACTGTTCAGACTCCTGTCATATCAGGTATCGCTGTGAAGCTCTCTCTCTCTCTCTCTCTCTCTCTCTCTCTCTCTCTCTCTCTCTCTCTCTCTCTCTCTCTCTCTCCTGCACTAATTTGTCGGTTCCAAAAATGGTCATTTCCTTTGTACCAGCAACGAATTGTAAAAGTACGAGGGAGGGTCTCATTGGCTGGTGTCGTTTTCCGACAGCGTGATTCGTTTAGAAGCAACACGTGATGCGCTCTGAACAGCACGGAGGGACTTTTAAAAATGGGGAAAGGAAATCGATTTAAATCCTCACATAAAATAAAACAGCAACTCTCACTTGCTAGACAACAGTGGCCCGGGAGTGTTATGATTAGATGTTATTACATGTTTGACCGCTAGGCGGCAGTACTGGTTAGTAGTCAGCTTACCGTACCATATAACACGGTAGAGCAAGACTGCATGGAGCCACATGTATGTTGTTGAGAACGTGAGACATTAAACTAAGTAACTTGCTATCAACACGGCCTCATCCTTGGAACACGAACATGAACATGGTACCAGGAGTAAACTCGAATGGGCGACATGGATTTAAAACCACCGGAAAGTTTGAAACTAACGGGGACTGTCGACGAGAACTGGCGCACCTTCAAACAGCGGTTTCACCTGTATGTTGCTGCTACGGGACTCGAGGCTAAGCCAGAAGCAAGAAAGGTAGCGCTGCTGCTAACAATAGCAGGGCCACAGGCCATAGAAGTATTTAACACGTTCGTGTTTGACAGTCCTGAAGATAATGAAAAGTTGGATGTAGTGCTTAGCAAGTTTGATACTCACTGTTCTCCGAAGAAGAACGAGGCGTACGAGAGGTACGTGTTTCAGTCTCGTACACAGCGGCAGCATGAGCCCTTCGATAGCTTCCTGACGGACTTGCGGCTAAAGGCGCAGTCCTGCAACTTCGCAATGCTGACGGACTCCATGGTCCGGGACCAGATTGTCTACGGCGTGGAGGATAAAAAGGTCAGAGAGAGGCTACTACGGGAGATGGAGCTGACGCTGGCAGGAGCCATTAAGATCTGCCAGGCCAGTGAGCTGTCCCAAAGGCACGTGAGGACGTTCAGCGAGATGTCTGCAGTCGCCTCGGCGCAGAGCGACAGCGCGGCAGCGGTTGGAGCAGTGTCGTATCAGCGGAGACGGAGCACACAGACCCGGCCTGCACAGCAGGAGGACGTGAGGATAAACTGCAAGCGCTGCGGCTCACAGCACAAGCCTAGACAGTGTCCAGCGTTTGGTAAGCAATGCTCCACTTGCCAAGGCAAGAATCATTTTGCTAAACAATGCTTCTCCAAACGGAAAGAGGGGAAGAAAGAAAAAACTGTAAACTTAATAGACGAGCCTGATCTCAGTGACACGTTCTTTGTTGGAATGGTGAATTGTGAAAGTGAACAAATAAATAAGCCAGACAATGTAAATGATGTCACTACAGAAGATAAGTGGATAGCTCCTCTAATGATAAATGGGACTGTAGTCACCATGAGATTGGACACTGGTGCGAAAGCAAATCTCATAAGCATGTGTGATGTGAAGACAATGAAAAATAAGCCACAAATAAAAAGAAAAGAATCTGGACTGAAAGACTACAATGGGCGGCCAATCAAATGTTTGGGCACATGCAGGTTGAGTGTCACAGTTAAAGGAAAAGTGCACCACCTATTCTTCTTTGTTGTGAATGAGGGACGGGAATCACTTCTTGGTGACAGAGCCTGTGAAGAACTGGGGCTTGTGGAAAGAGTGTATCAACTGATATATACTCCAGGTAAACACCTAGTCCTTGCTGATGCCCTATCCAGAGCAACTACAGGCGACAGTGTGAGTGCAACAGACGAGGACATACAGTGTCACGTGAACATGGTGTCGGCTACACTGCCTGTGTCTGACACAAAGTCAAGACAAATAGCTGAGGCTACAGCAAAGGATGCTGAGCTACAGCATGTCATGAAGAACATGGATGAGGGATGGCCAGCTGGTTCGTGTCCACAATTTTACCATGTCAGAGGTGAGCTTAGTACTGTGGATGGTTTGCTGTTGAAAAAGGGCAGGATTGTTATTCCACGGGCTTTGAGAATGGACATGTTGCACAGGATACATGAAGGCCATCTCGGCATCGAAAAGTGCAAAAGGAGGGCGAGAGACACGGTTTTCTGGCCCGGACTGAACAAAGACATTGAAACACTTGTAAGTAAATGTGAAACATGCCAGAAACACAGGAACAAGCAGAGCAAAGAGCCTATGGTGGTAGCTGAGGTGCCAACAGCACCATGGCACAAAGTAGGAATGGACTTGTTTCATCTCAGAGGTAAAGACTATTTAGTGGTAATGGATTACTACTCAAACTTCCCTGAGATGGCGCTGCTAACAAGCTCAACATCAACTTGTGTCATAACACATGCTAAATCTACCTTCGCCAGGCATGGCATCCCACACACCGTGGTGAGCGACAATGGCCCCTGCTTCAGCAGCAAAGAATGGCAGAAGTTTGCAGTGCAATATGATTTCAAGCATGTGACGTCAAGCCCACACTATGCACAGTCAAACGGGCAAGCTGAAAAAGGAGTTCACATTCTCAAGCAACTCCTAAAGAAAGCAGCTGACAGTGACTTGGATCCCTATCTGGCTTTATTGAGCTACAGAGCATCACCTCTTCAGTGCGGCCTATCACCAGCTGAACTGCTGATGAAGAGGAAGCTACGAACAACATTGCAGAGTCATCAAAACGACAAATTAAAGCAAAAGAATCACTCAAAGATTGAACATAAGCTACGACAACAGAAAATGATGCAAAAGTCATTCTATGACAGAACAACCAAGCATCTCCCTCCACTGACGACCAACAACACAGTCAGGATTGAGGATGCTGATGGATGGAGTACAAAAGCAACTGTCGTGCAAGAAGTTGCTCCACGATCGTACACGGTGAAAACTGATGATGGACAAATCCTCAGACGCAATCGTCGCAGTCTGTTAAAGACTCCTCAAGGGACTGTTGGTGAGCTCAGTGTAACCTGTGGTGAATCTCAGGTAACTCCCACACCTGCTATGGACTGTAACACTGACTCTCACACACCTACTCCAAGCGAACCTGAGTTAAGAAGGTCCACAAGAGAAATCAGAAAGCCTGATAGACTGAACTTATAAACAAAGAAAATTCAATATGCATGTTACAGATGTTGAACAAAATGTATATTGATTGATGTTGTGAATGTGTTGTAAATGGTCTAGTGTTGGCTTAGATATGAGTTATGCAATCTGATATACACTGTTTATACAGCTTAGGTGTTGCAGAGTTATGCTGAATGTGAAATGGTTAAAATAACTGACACAGCTAATGTGATAATTCATGTTAATGCATTTTACCTTAGAAAAGGGGGGATGTTATGATTAGATGTTATTACATGTTTGACCGCTAGGCGGCAGTACTGGTTAGTAGTCAGCTTACCGTACCATATAACACGGTAGAGCAAGACTGCATGGAACCACATGTATGTTGTTGAGAACGTGAGACATTAAACTAAGTAACTTGCTATCAACACGGCCTCATCCTTGGAACACGAACATGACAGGGAGGACCGGGAGATTTCCCGGTCGGCCGGCGGCCAATAAACTGAAGTGAGCCGGCCCGCAAGCTGCCCTGCGCGGCCGTGTGGTGTTCACGAGTTAAAAGTAACATGTACTGCACGCCCCCATGGGGGACAGCTCTCCATTCCGACACACCTCCACTTCGACACCCAGCTGTTCCGAAATACCCCCACTTCGAAACACCGCTGTTCCGACACCCCCCCCCCCTGCAGCTGTCCACGGTGCTGAACAGCGTGACGTTGTTTACATTCTGCTTTGTGGCTTGTCTGTGAAACGTGCGCTGCTCAGGGACTGGGCAGATCTGTCCCACTTGCTTTCTCCCCGACTCCGTTGTTAGAGATCTCCACATAGTAATAGAAATACACTTTTTTTCTCCCCCCCTGCTCCGCTCGAGCGCGGCTGAACCCGGCTTGAGCTCACACGGGCGCGAGGCTGCTGCAGCCACCGCTCGTGCTGACAGCTGACTGAGGGAGATGCTTTGGTTGGGCTTAGGCAATGAAGAAAGGATTGGTTAAGTTTAGTAAAAAGACCAGGTAGAGGCTAGACAGGCTAGAAGCATAATGAACATTATATGTCATTAATATGAAGTATTTGCTTGTTTTGCAGTTAATTATGCACATGTTTGACCCCAAAAAGGAAAAAAGGATCAATGCGCACTGCGCACTGGGGGTTTCCCCCAATAGCCTTTTCGGAATAGCGGGGTCTTTAGAAAAAATAGAAAACCCCGCTATTACGATGAATGGAAGTCTATTGTCGGAAAGGCGGGGCTTCGGAAAGGCGGGGTGTAACCGCCCCCATGATAAACTCCAAGCGCTGCCTCTACACCTATATGGAAAGTCCATCCATTATTTGTACCCCTTCATGTCTCTCTACATCTCACTCATGGTTGCGATAGTGAATCAGACTCTAATCAATCCAGCCTACTAAATGATTTTTGTTTAGCCTCCTATCTTTATCTAATTATTTCTGTTCAATGTTACAGAACTTTCATGACCACAAAATATAAAATAACCAGCAATTTAATTTGTTTGTTTGTTCTTAAACTAATGTAGAATGGTGCAAAGCCTCATGGGAAACAGTAAATGCGTTAGCCTGTCACTGTGAAAGTTATCATTAAACTAGCGGCTACGGCTAAAAACAGAATGACCGCGGACCGCGGTACCGTTACGAGCCGGAACCTCTCACATCACAGCAGCAGCTACTCTGTCTTCTCCATGGGCACCGAAGCATGTTGGTGAGTAGGACAAGACCCGAAACGAAACCGTGGCGTTTGCAGCGCGCTGTCAGTAAAATCAATTTGCAGAGTAGAGAAGTTGAGAGGGGGAAATAAAGTAGTAAACATGACTGGATGTAATGTTATGGTCAGCAGTGTTAAGTAGGCTAAATCTGCTTGGGAGGCACTAATTGCAGCTCTTTCACTCTTTTTTTTTTTTTAGCTAGATAAAAGTAACAATGTGTTAAAATGCACCAGAATATGGGAAATATTAGGACCCCCAGACCCCCACTTTTTTTTTTTTTGCTTCTGGCACTCATATATTTTGCCATATGGAATGACACATAGCTCTGTTTGAGCGGTGAGCGGTACAGAAATATGTAGGGGAGACCGGGGTTGGTTGGCTACAGGGGTTGGTTGGCACACCCCTGTTTTCTGGCCTCCTGTTGGTCACAGACTCACAAATGTGACATCAAAATGATCATCTTTTTGAGCTGCACTTATCTGAAAATGACTCACTTTTTTTTTTTTTGCTGAGGGCAAAATATCAGTTTTTTAGTACCAAAAGTAAAAAATTGCCATCCGCACTTAAAGTGTTATAAACTTGCTTTGGATAAAGATATTGGAAATGTGTTACTTCCAGTTTGTAGAGATAGGAGTCAGCTTCAATTTGATATGAAACTTGAAAGTCTTTGATGAGTGATGTTACCTGGGCAACATCATATATTCACAAAAGTGGGTTTATTTTGGTCGGGGTTGGATGGCACACTCATGTTGGGGTTGGTTGGCACACACAAACCAACCCCAACATGCAGTATACATATATTAAATGTGATTAAACATAATTTCATACAATTCAGTGCACTGAGTGCAAGAAATGGGCACATGACTTATGCAGTGAAATGGGCCACAAAGCCTACATATGCCAATACTGTAATTCCAGTGATTTTATATAGGCCTTAATATAAATAATCTGCATCCACCCCACACAGCAAATCTAAAACACAGTTGAGATAGAAATAAATTAAAATACAAAGAGGTGATATGCTATATTTAAGAATAAATTCTATGTTCATCGAATATTTTCTCTTGAAAAAAAAAAAAAAAAGCTCAAATAATTTACTGTTTGATGTGTGTTATCTTGTTCGTGGCCTTAAATGCCTTGTTTTAGTGTTATACATGCAAATATATGCATGCATATACAGCCCCATGTGTTTGTGGCAGACGAAGCCTTCCCCCTCCGCAGGGATCTAATGAGGCCTTTTCCGGGAGCCAACATTCCTCCGAGGAGCAGGGTTTTCAACTACCGGCTGTCCTGAGCGAGGATGATAGTTGAGAACACCTTCGGCATCCTGTCCAGTCAGTGGCGCATGTACCGTCGGGTCATTGGTGTGAGCCCTGATAATGTAGATGCATGTGTGAAGGCCACATGCATTCTACATAACTACATCAGGAGGAACACCAGGACCAGAAGGGAACCAGTGCCAGTCTCAGAGGGGGATGTCTCAGTGCTGCAGGATCTGAGGAGAGTGGGGACCAACAATGCTGCACGGGAGGCTATCTGTGTGAGGGAGATCTACGCCTCATACTTCTCTGCTGAGGGTGCAGTGCCTTGGCAACCTAGGTTGTAGAGCCATCAACAAAAAAAAGGTTCTTTTAAGAACCAACCACATTAAACTAAAGAGCATGTTCTCCTCCTCTTTGTGATTGTTTTTTTTTCCATAGTCTCATTCAGAATTGTGAAATCATTGTGATTGCAGGCACTGACCTTGTGTTGATTCTAGTAACTAAAAATTATAATGCAAACATATCTTAGTGTAGTGTAGTAGTGTAGTAAAAAAGGAAATTTAGTATTAGTATTAAAAGTATTTATTGAACATACCAAAAGGAACAGGCTTCATAAAACTAAAAAGAACATTTACAACATGGAACAAAAATCTCAAAAAACTTAAGACTTCTCTGGCTCATTCAGCTCCTCCTCGCAGGTGGCCTCATAAATTAGTCTGTGAAATGTGAATTTCAGGTCTGCCTTTCTCCGGGCAGACAGGGCCTTGAATTCAGGGAGTAGGCCATCAAAAAACTGCCTGTCTGGGTCAGAGGGTACAGCCACGGCCTTCTCAACAGCCCCCATCAGCTCCTTCTCAAAGAGAGAGAGGGGCTCATCATGTGGCCTCTTCTGCCCCCTAGACCTGCATCTCTGGTAGGAGGTGGATTGTGTGGGTGTGGATGTAGATGGTCTGGACGTGGCTGTAGATGTTGGTGTGGATGTGGCTGTAGATGTTGGTGTGGATGTGGCTGTAGATGTTGGTGTGGATGTGAATGTGTACGGGACCTCTGGGGGCACAGGCTCCAAGAAGAGCGTAAAGATGTCGCTCTCTGCCTCTGACTGGCTGGTGGTGGCTGTGTCTTCCCCTGCGTCATCTGCCCCTGGCTGCCACTTGCAGAAAAGTTGCTGCTGGTCGCCCTGTCCTCCATAAATGGATTTAAAAATGCCATGATTTGGCTGTAACGCCATGGCCGACTGGTGGACGCCTCAGCCCCACTCCTGCACCTGTCCTTCTCCTTTTTCCTCTCCCTTCTGAAAGTGTCCCTCAGATTCTTCCACTTCCTCCTGCAATCATCAACTGTAAACAACACACACACACACACACACACACACACACACACACACACACACACACACACACACACACACACACACACACACACACACACACGTACACACGTACACAGAGTCACTATCTCTCTCTCTCTGCATATAGACACAGCATGTCACCTAGCTGAGATGGTAGATAAACTAAGCTATGGCTTGCTTTTATTTACATATCTATTCTGCCCTACAGTAGGCTAACCTGCAACTCACCTGACAGTCCAACAACCTCTGACACCTTTCTCCATATGTCGTTTTTTTTTTTGTTGTCTCTGTAGACAAACAGGCTGGCATCATAAAGCTCCGGGAAACCGGAGACAGCAATTATTAGTTTTTCATCCATGTTTTGATTTTCCGCCTTTTTCCGCCTTTTTCTGCCTTTTTCTGCCTTCGGAATCCAGATCGGCCCGCTATTGGCTGTCGCCTCGGTCGCGCCGCTGCTCATTTGCATAAAGTTCAATCTCTCCCAACTTTTTCGCTCGCGTCGCTCCCATCGCGTCGCTCCCGCCGCCGGTCGCTCCTCGTCGCTCCTCACCGCCAGTGTACATTGAAAATGAATGACAGCTGGTCGCCGCGGTCGCTCCCGTCGCTTTTGGTGTGAACGCCCAGTTAGGCTGAGAGCTGCGACACCACCCTTTGACATTTTGTGTGAATATATTGGCTTTTGCATTTTTTTCCCACATTTTTCTCTCACAAATTGCCGATTGTAACTTTTTCTCACCACCGATATGCCGAATAACCGGAAAAAGTGCATCTCAACAACAACAGAGCGCCAGGGCTAACGTTAGCTTTAGAGCTAACCCGGCCTCTCCTGTTGCGCCAGCTCGGCAGCCGAGGATGAGTCAACTTCTACTGCTAAAATACATGAGCTTCTTCAGAAACTATCAGAGTCTCAAACGAAAATCCTCAACGACCAAACCAAACACTTTACAGACATCCGCAAAGACGTGTCAGAAAAGAGAAGAGCTGTCGAGGCAGTCAAAGCTAAATTAGCTGACGTGCTAACCAGGATGACCAGCGCCGAGGCTCGTTTGGACATGCTAGAAGAAGCAGAGAGGCAGCGGTGCGACTCGCCCCCGGCTGCGGCTTCTGAGGTTGAAAGGCTGAACGTCATGCTAACTGAGACGAGTTAATCTACGCATTTATGGACTCCCAGAACGGGTTGAAGATAAAGATACTATATCGTTTTTGAGAGCTACCCTCCCCGAAATCCTCCGAGATGACTTCCAAGGGGGTCTGCATTTGGAGCGTGCCCATCGGTCGCTATTGCCAAGATAAGCCCGGAGCCCCCCCAAGGCCTTTCATCGTGCGCTTCCTGAGGTTTCAACAGAAGGAGCGGGTGAGACAACTGGCGAGAGAAATCGGAGACGTCCGTTGACAGAATCACAAAATAAGCTTCTATCAAGATTTCTCCAAGGCCACGCAGGAGCGACGACACTCCTTTCTGGAGTGTAAACGTCTGCTTCACTCAGCTAAAATCCCGTTTGGCATCGGGTATCCAGCTGTGCTTTCATTCACAACAGCAAGCGGGGTAAAGCATCGTTTTGATGACCCTAAGAAGGCTCTGAAATGCATCAAAAACCTGTAAGTGACACCGACTTCAAGTGTCACATAACTGTTACAAACCAGATGTTTTATTGCTGGAAGAGGGAAAAAAAAAGAAAAAAGAAAAAAAAAATGTTCACACAGCTGCTATTTTTGATATTTGATAATTGGTGGTGTTGCTGCCTTACTTGGGTGGCCAGAAACTCATAGTTCTTTGAGTTAGTTGTCCGGTTGTGGATTTATCAGGAAGGTTTGAAAGTACTTTTCTTCTTCACCTTCCTTTGTTCTTTTTGGTGTTTTTGATGTTTTTTGTCCTTTCTTGTTTTGGGGTGTTTTTCTTTTATGGATCCAGACTTCTCTCTTACTACTATGGAGGCAACTTCATTTATTTTTTATTTTTTTACAACTTCTTTTAGCGTATGACTGCTCTTAATCTCATTTCAGTCAATGCCAGGGGTCTTAACATTCCACATAAAAGAACCACTGTACTAGATTTTCTCCGTAAGAAAAATATAGATTTTGCTATGATTCAGGAATCACATCTATTATCCAAAGATGCGGGTCGCTTAGCTAATACATTTTATCACCCCATTGCAACTTCTTCTGCATCTACTAAATGTAGAGGAGTAATGGTACTGTGTAAACGAAAACTGGAATTTGATATGATTGACTCTTGGGCAGACGATGCGGGTCGGATGGCCATTGCCAAAATCCGTATGGATGTGAAAAACATTGCACTTATTTCTGCTTATGCCCCTAACGCATTTGATGCCGCTTTTTATGGACTATTAACTAAAGCTTTGCTTGATCTCACAGGATTTCATTTAGTTCTAGGGGCAGATTTCAATGCGGTGTGGGACAGCAGTATGGACAAAACGGGCGGCATTGAGACCAGAGACCAACGTCTTGCATCCGAGGCACTGCGCCAGTGGGCAGCTGATACAGGCATGGTTGATATTTGGCGTATGTTAAACCCTTCTCTAAAAGACTTCTCATTTTACTCAGGGAGACATAACTCCTTTTCGAGGTTAGATTTTATTTTTGCCTCCCAAGATTTACTTCGAAATATTCAAAATGCGCATTACATTCCAGTTACCTGGTCTGACCACAAATCAATACATTGTTCGGTTACTGTTCGTCCATCTTCTACTAAAGCCCCTAGGTGGCGCTTTAACTCATCCTTACTTCGAGATGAAAAATTTAAAACTCAGTTTGAAAGCAATTTTAGCGAATTTCTGGAGTTTAATGTCGGCTCTGTTTCTGATCCTAGAATACTTTGGGAGGCAGTGAAGGGCTTTATAAGAAGCAACACCACCTTATATGCCTCAACACGAAATAAGGAGCGCTCGGCCAAATTGGAGGCTTTAGAATTAAAATATGCAACTCTTGATGCCACCTTGCAACATAATTTTAATGACCACGCAGCCCTACAGAAAGAAATGATTAAGAAAGAGATTAACTCTCTTCTGAAACGCCGTTCAGAATTCCTCATGCACAAAACGAGGCAAACTTACTATTTTAACTCCTCTAAACCCAGTCATCTCCTAGCAATGAAGCTTCAAAAGGATGAGCACTTTGCTGATATTTTTTGCATTAAAGATAAAGATGGCATTATACAATCTGACCCAAAAAAATTAAATGCTTCTCTTGCCTCCTTTTATCAGGAGCTGTATAGTTCGGAAAATCATTTTGATAAACATGCCTGCAATAATTTCTTAAATGACATTAAATTATCTCGCCTTAGCGAAGATGACTCTGTAAAACTCAAGGGGGCAGTTGTCGGTCTGAGAAGTGAAGCTCACTTCCGCGTTCAAAAAACTGCAATCCCCTCGGCTTCCTCTGGGGGCTGGTGTCAGAAGGGAGCATTCTCCATAGACCCCCATGTTAAAATCGCCGATTTTACATCCTCAATAAACATGTTAAAAGCCTGGTGTCAGAACGTTTTTTTGTCTCAACCGATAGTTTCTACCCCCGCACACACTCTGAGGGGGGTGAATTTTTTTTTAACTCTACCGTTTTACTGTTATTAGGTTAAAACTCTGGCCAATCAGGGCGCGGAAACGTTGAGTGACAGGTTCGAGCAGCTCCGTGGACAGTTGCTTCGAGGCCAGTGGGCGGGTTCTCGGCCGACCAATTCAACATGGCGCTGTCCAAGGCCGCCATATTTGAGTCACAAAAACGACTCCCCAAAACCAATGGGTGACGTCACGAGTGCTACGTCCATTCTTTTTACAGTCTGTACAGGAGTGTGAAGCAGCCGTCAGAGACATGCGTAAAGGTAGATCACCAGGGCCGGACGGAATCCCACCCGAATTTTATCTTACTTTCTGGCCTTTGATTGGTCCACTGCTAGTGGACATGATCCAATATTCAATCGAAGTGGGTTCATTTTCGAGAGATGTTAATTCGGCTTTAATCTCACTCCTTCTTAAAAAGGGAAAGGATCCGGTCGAGTGCTCCAGTTACATGCCTCTTTCACTTTTAAACGCAGATTTAAAGGTTTTTGCCAAATTACTGGCCCGGCGGCTTCAAGGCCATATGACAGAGTTGGTTCACAGTGACCAAACAGGGTTTATAAAGTCTAAAATGGCAACGGATAACGTTAGACGATTATTGCATGTTATAGATGGTGCTCAAAACTTGAGTTCCCCTGCTGCTGTTCTTTCACTAGATGCGATGAAGGCCTTCGACCGCCTGGAGTGGCCCTTTCTATGGTCAGTGCTTGAGTTTATGGGATTTGGCATGCCGTTCATTAATATGATTAAGGTGTATATATCGAGAGGATCGAGGCAGGGCTGTCCTCTCAGCCCTCTGTTATTCGCCCTTTCTCTTGAACCACTGGTACAGGCCATCCGTATGTCTCCCACAATTTCTCCAATTACCATTAGAGGAACACACCATCACATTTCGCTTTATGCTGATGATGTTTTATTGTATTTAAACAACCCAGTGCAATGTATCCCACATGTTTTGTCAACCTTTGAAGATTATGGCAAGCTTTCCGGTTTTAAAATAAATTGGCAGAAATCAGCCTTGCTCCCTTTGAATCAGGCCATGTGTAATGTTCCTATCCCTGCATCCATTCCAGTTTCTAAAAACTTTATTTATCTGGGGATAGATATCTACTCTTCTGTACAGACAATAGCTAAAAACAATTTTGGTAATACACTTAATAAAATCATTGCAGATCTGGACAGGTGGTCTAACCTGCCAGATTCACTCCGTGGCAGGGTAGCTATAATTAAAATGAATATTCTGCCCAGAGTCAATTTTGTGAGCTCAATGCTCCCCCTTCCTCCGCCCCTCAATATTGGTGCAAATTACAATCAGCCATAACAAAATTTATTTGGCGTGGTAAACGACCCCGCATTAATCTCACCACAATACAGCGAGAAAGACAAGCTGGCGGTTTGTCTCTCCCAAACTTTAAAATTTATAAGTGGGCCTTTACACTCCGACCTTTATTAACTTGGTTCCAACCTAATGCTCAGGTATCATGGCGTGCCCTAGAGGAGCAGATACTAGCCCCATATTCGTTTGCTAGCTTTTTGCAATCTAACATCTCAGTCCACCAATGTCGTTTAAGATTTGGTTCCATGATTTCATATTTATTACTTGTATGGAGGAGGGTGGAGAAGTTAGTTGGTTGCTCTTCTGGATGGGGCCCACATTCTCCAATATTTAACAATGATAGATTGTTGATCGGAGGTCAACACATTCGTTTTCCTGACTGGGAAAGAAAAAACATTTGTACACTTAACGATATCTGAGATCTACCTTAAAAAACAATGGTATTTCATTACAGAGCCCTCTTGTAACACACCCAATCCGCAAATTGTTTGACTCTGCTAGAAACACAAGTGGTTTTGTTTCAAGACTTTATTGGTTCGTGTTACGACACTCTTTCAGACCTCTGGCATTAGATAAAACATGGAGGAAAAATATCCCAAATTTGAAAGCTACATTTGATTGGGATAGAGTATGGGTTGATGTAAGTTTAGCATCCAGAAATCCTGACCATCAACAAATACACTATAATTATATACATAGGGTCTCATTCATGAAACATGAGTAAATCTGTGAGTAGAGTAGCACATAAAACCTCACGCTACTAAAACTCTACTCCGGATTCATGAACGGCGCGGGAAACTCAGATTTGATCGTAAACACGCGTGTAAGATGATGAATGCCAACCCATCGTAAATTGACAGCGCGCCCCCGGTGATCATCAATTAGCATAGATCTCCGCCCATGAATAGCAAATGACCACCATATAAGGGCATAGGTGCATCCGCTCGGCCTGCGACCATGGCGCAAGGAAAGAGAGAGAGAGAGAGGGAAAAAAACTTCTCTGAGGAGGAGATAGAGGTCATTCTGGGAGAAGTGGAGGTCAGAAAACAAATTTTATTTTCCTCAGTCAGCTCTGGTATTAAAGGGACAGGAAAAACAAAGGCTTGGAAGGAGGTAGTTGATGCGGTTAACTCTGTCTCCTCTGTTGGGAGGACCCTCCAGGAGGTCAAAAGAAAATGGTTTGACATAAAAATAGATGCCAAAAAACGAATAAAAATAAATAAAACAACACTTCGGCCACGGGAGGAGGAGGACCGTCCCAGCCAACACTGAGCCAAACGGACCTACGTATTGCGGGCATCATTGGGGAAACTGCACTATCAGGGATAATCCCTGAAGGAGATAGTGACATGCCTCCTTTGGAGCTGAGCCAGTCACCATCACATTCAGAAGGTAAGGTCACACATTCGTTCACAATACATTCTGAAAACCATCTATAGCTCAGTGCTTTGTCATGTGCTCTCTAAATTGAATGAATAGGCAACCAGAAATTCTATTTTGTGCTAATGATAAACTTTAAATAAATCAGTGATGTCTGTCGGAATGTATAGCTACTTAACACTTTTAACAAATAAAGACAACATTTAAGTCTGACGAAAAGCACACAGCTCGAAATACAACACGGTATAATAAACTAGAAAATTTCCTCTTGGGAAATTTTGAATGGGCCACGGGGCTACTGCCGGTTGTGCCATCTCTGTCAACATGGGAATCAAACCCACGATCTTAAGGTCAAGACAGAGCTGATCAGACAGACACATGATCATCTTTCTATAAGCACTGATATGGAGGAGCTGTAACCACATTAGGTTACCTGTGTGTGTGTGTGTGTGTGTGTGTGTGTGTGTCTTGTGTAATAGGGCCAGGACTCAATTAAAACAATTAATCTAATTAATTAGAGGCTTTGTAATTAATTAATCGCAATTAATTGCATTTTAATCGCATATAAATATTTGACCTGAGAACAGTGAGAAGCATTTTTTTCACATGGATTTTAGTATACCATTGAATGACTGAATAGCTTAAGCAACAAAACATTGTTTTTTTTTTCAAGGTGGTACTTAACCAAGACCAACATGCAAATTATCGATTAATTCATTAATCGATATTTGATACAGATTTAAATGGTCTTTCCTGCCAATACACTATGATGATTACTGTAGTATTTAACTAGGCTACATAAATCACAGTAGCATAAACTGATTTGTTGAACGGACCAGGTGATGGGCTGACTGGTCCTGTCTAACTTCTGTGTACTGGGTGCCATTGTGCAGGGTGTTAAGGCAGCCTTCCTCCACTGCAGTCCCTATGGTCCTGGACCCTCTGGCTGGTGGGGTGGGCTGCTGCTGTGTGTGTTTGTGTGTGTGTGTGTGTGACTGTAATCACATGAAGCTGGCTCTAGAGTCTGTGTGTGTGTGTGTGTGTGAGACTATGAGCTGCATCCTGTGTCAGTCTGATTTAGCTGTGTCGGTGTTTATAAACATTTAAACGAGCGCCAGGTGGATTGTTTATGAAGTTAACGAGCTCTGGCCTGAGGATCAAAGAGGTTACCACGGCGATAGGGGCCCCCGCAGGCTGAGACAGACAGAAACGTGGAGAAAAAGAGCCATTTTCTGCCTCTGCACCGGTCTCACATTTAGGCTTAGCATGACAAAACGGTAACTCCTATCAGAACAAAACACAGATCACATTGCTCTAAGGACTTACTGAAAATTTTGGTACGATTTGGTGTTTCTACAGTAAATATTTTGGCGACGCTGGCAGTTTTAAAACATCAGGCCGTTCTGCTTCTCTCAGAAAATATTTGTATTGGACTCAATGAGGAGCAGAGACAGACGTGGCCGCACTTAGAGGCTCAGAGTTTAAATTCTGTAAGTCTCTCTGATATTTTGAGCAGATTAAGAGATCGAGGATGAGCTCGTCTACAAACGTGGCGGAAATTATGTGTGTAGAGTGTAAATTGTGGCCGTTTGGAGTTTGGAAAGAATCTGGAGTTTTTCTGGCATCTCTCCCACTCTAACCGATGATGTCACGCACTCTGACACGAACATTCCGTGCAATACACAACCATTATAATCTCATAATTTCTCCAAAAATGATCATGGTCATTGAACAGGGATTGATCAAAAACTATTTGACCTATCAAAACGTGGAGTAATACGTCAATACACAAGACTTGTGTCTACTGTTTAAAGTTTAAATGGAGTCTCTAGGTGAAAGTATGCCTGAGCAGTAGACGTTTGTTAAACTCCAATGATTGGTCTTTTTCGCTCTTTTTTTCCCATCCGTCCCATAGACTTCAATGCAAAATTTTGCGCAGTTTTTCGCGACTTACGTCGCTTATGTCGCGAAAAATTCGTAAACTGTTGAGAAAAGTAATAGCACACCGATCCCGATCAAGACGCACGTTTTGATATATAATCCAAGATGGCAGCACGTATGGTGTCTCTGTTCAGTGTTTGTCTGTTTTAAGAGTTTTTACTGGTTTTTAGTATCTTTTTTGACTGTTTCACTCATGCTTTTAAGCATAAAAGCATTTTGCTGATCTGCAATTGCTTGATTTCCAACAAGCTGTGGAATTGGATAAGTTTGTGCCTGTCTTTGGAGGCTATCCCATGTCTGACTACTCCATGGGGCTGAAGCTAGTCAGTACCTAGGATTGGCCTCTACTATGGGCTACCATAGATAGCCTCCTCTGCCTGTTCACAGACTTTGGGAGCTGCTGCAGTGTGGTTAGTTTTCAGCCTAGAACTGCAGCAGTATAGGAGCCAGAGGCCTACCTCCACCCACCCAGCCCTGCAGCCTGAGATCTACCTCCATCGACCCAGCTCTGCTCCCAGACTTTGGGAGCTGCTGCAGTGTGGCTAGTTTTCAGCCTAGAACTGCAGCAGTACAGCAGCCTGAGGTCTATCTCCATCCACCCAGCCCTGCAGCCTGAGGCCTACCTCCATCCACCCAGCCCTGCAGCCTGAGGCCTACCTCCATCCACCCAGCCCTGCAGCCTGAGGCCTACCTCCACCCATCCAGCCCTGCAGCCTGAGGCCTACCTCCACCCATCCAGCCCTGCAGCCTGAGCCCTACCTCCATCCACCCAGCCCTGCAGCCTGAGGCCTACCTCCACCCATCCAGCCCTGCAGCCTGAGGCCTACCTCCATCCACCCAGCCCTGCAGCCTGAGGCCTACCTCCACCCATCCAGCCCTGCAGCCTGAGGCCTACCTCCACCCATCCAGCCCTGCAGCCTGAGGCCTACCTCCATCCACCCAGCTCTACACCTGGGCCAACTCCATCATGGCAAGTGTTATTCATGCCCTCCTAGTTTTGCTCTGTCTGTCAACATTCTCAGAGTATGAAGTTAACCAGGAGACCCCTTTGAGTGACTGTAACGCCATGTTTTATACACCTTACATGTCATCACGCTCAAAGGTTACTGACTGTGCACAGAACTATGTCGGCAACCAAGGGTGCTGGATGTTTGGCATGAGCCTGGTTTCAGAACACAAAAACTTTAAACATCTCCTAAGCCTTCTTCTCCTAAGTAACTGTTTTATCCCATCAAACAGCTCTTGGTCAATCACTATGAGCAGTGACTCTAAGAAAATCAAGAAGCATTTTTATTATACACGCATGTTGAAATGTATTATTATGTTGATGTTGCTGATGTCAGGAAATGTGCAGCCTAACCCAGGTCCTGTGCCTGATGTGATATCTCTGCAAACCCCTGCTGATTTTTTAAATAGGTCCGGTATTGGTTTTGTACACATGAATGTGAGAAGTCTCTTGCCCAAAATTGATATGGTTAGAATCTGGGCCAAATCAACCAATGCTGATATTATGGTTTTATCTGAGACATGGCTGGGTAGTTCCACTCCTGATAGTTACATATATATGGATGGGTATAATATTTTTCGTACTGATCGCTGTGCTAAAGGTGGAGGGGTGGTTATTTATATCAAAAATACTTTTCAGGCAACAGTACAATTATCCAAGTCTGTGCCTAAACAATTTGAACTGCTTATTTTGAAAGTTGAATCCACAAAGAGCTGTGTTATATCAGTTGCAGGATGCTACAGACCCCCTTCTGCATCAAAGGATACTTTATCCTCATTGTCTGACTGTTTATCATCTATAAAGTATAATGAACTGGTTTTAATGGGGGACTTAAATTGGGACTGGTTAACTCCTGCATCTGATTCTTTTAAATGCTTCTGTGATTCAGCACTTTTGACCCAAATTATAGACTCACCAACCAGGCCAAATAATAAACATCCTGAGAAGTCAACGCTCCTTGATTTGATTTTAACAAATGTTCCGCAGAAATATAAAGCCATTGCTGTCTTTGCAAATGATGTTAGCGATCACTGCATAATTGCTTGTGTGAGAGACACAAAGTTGCCAAAGTGTAAACCACGTATTATACTAAAGAGAAATTTTAAATTGTTCTGTGAACAAGCTTTTTTAAATGACCTTTATCTCTGTGATTGGACCAAAATAAATTTGATCCCAGAGCCCGAGATAGCATTGCAGTACTTTAAATCATTATTGTTAGACATTATAAATAAACATGCTCCTCTTAGAAAACACAAGATTAAAGGACGTGATAACCCGTGGTTCTCAGAGCAACTGTCTGAACTAATTCATGAACGAGACCTTGCTTGGGCAACTGCAAGAAAATCCAAAAATAAGTCAGACTGGCAACATTTTAGGTACCTGAGAAACAAGTGTGTCTCCCAAATACGTAAAGCTAAAGCAGATTTTTATGTTAATGAAATATGTGATAGCACAAACAACCCTTCTGAATTCTGGAAGATGATTAAATCATTGTCTTCAGGCACAAGGGACACTGTACTTCCGAATACTTTAAAGCTGAATGATGAGATCATTACAGAAAAGAAAAGTATGTTAGATTCCTTAAACCAGCATTTTATATCTTCTGGTTTGTTGTTTGAGCAGGAAATGAAACAAGATATGAGTCAAGTGGATTACTCTCTGTCTGGTGAAAATGTACTTTGTGATTTTGATCTTGCTCTCATTACTAAAGAGGAGGTATACAATGCTCTCATTAAGTTAAATACCAAGAAATCCTCTGGTCCTGATGGGTTAGACCCATACTTCTTGAAAATTGCTGCTGAACATATTGCAGAACCTTTGACATATATTTTCAACTTGACTATAGAAACTGGAATAATTCCTAGTGTCTGGAAGTCAGCATATGTCACTCCTTTATTGAAGGGTGGTGACCAATCAAATCCTAATAATTATAGGCCGATATCAAAACTGTCTGCTTTAGCCAAAGTTTTAGAAGGGCTTATAAGTGACCAGTTGAAAGATTTTCTGACAACAAATAGCATTTTAAATGAACTGCAGTCTGGTTTCAGAAAAAAGCACAGTACTGTCACTGCCACTATGAAAGTCTTAAACGATCTCATAAGTGCTATTGACTCTAAAGAATACTGTGCTGCATTGTTTTTAGATCTGTCAAAGGCTTTTGACACAGTTGACCACTTGGTCCTGTGCCAGAGACTGCGAGATATTGGAATGTCTTCAAAAGCTGTCATGTGGTTTGGAAACTACTTGAGCGGCAGAACACAAAGTGTTCAGGTTGATGGTGTATCCTCCAAACCGTTGTTGACTCAAAATGGTGTCCCCCAGGGGTCCATATTGGGTCCCATTTTATTTACTATTTATATAAATGTCTTGTGTCAAAATGTAAATGATGCCAAATTTCACTTTTATGCAGATGACACTATTTTGTACAGTTCTGCTTCATCATTAACAAGTGCCATACAAAAGCTACAATCTGCTTTTAATGTCGTTCAGAGTAATCTTAATCAATTAAGACTTGTGCTCAATTCTGACAAAACTAAATTGATGTGCTTTTCAAAATCAGGGAAGACAGATGATGCTCGTCAGATTGTTATACAAAATGAAAAAGTGATTGAACGAGTTTCAGTCTACAAGTACTTGGGATTTTACTTGGATGAAAATCTGTCTTTTAAATATCATATTGAGTGTCTTACAAAGAAACTCAGGGTTAAACTTGGTTTCTATTATAGAAACAAAAGTTGTTTCTCCTTTAATGCGAGAAAAAGACTGATTCAGGCAACTTTTGTATCAATACTTGACTATGGTGATATCTTATACATGCATGCAAATCTCTCCTCTCTGAAAATGCCGGATTCGGTGTATCATGCAGCATTAAGATTTGTAACAGATTTAGGTTTTCGTACTCATCACTGTAGTCTTTATGAGAGTGTTGGCTGGCCTTCTCTGTACAATCGTAGATGGGAACACTGGTATTGTTTTCTTTATAAGGCCATCCTGTGTGACTTGCCTCCTTATTTGTGTTCTCTCTTGGTTCCTAAAGTCAACACCAGAAGCTGTCGTCTCAGGCACGATAGATTGATAATGTATACTATTCCTCGTACACGGACTGTCTTTGGGGAAAGTGCCTTCAGAGCATTCGCACCCTCGTCCTGGTATAAATTACAGAGTCATCTTAAATTGGATTATCTCCCAAGTATGGAAGATTTTAAAGCTAGGATCAAGGACTATTTGACTACTGAATGCACATGTTCTCTCACCGAACGCAGCTGGTGATTATAATGTATTGATGCGATTTGCTGCTATTGTTTTAGCTGTTTTTATGTTTGTTTTGTTGATGTTGTCTAAATGTGGATGTACTGTGCTGCTTTCTTGGCCAGGACCCCCTTGCAAAAGAGATTCTGAATCTCAATGGGATTATTCCTGGTTAAATAAAGGTTAAAAAAAAAAAAAATAATAATAATAATATGTCCTGCAACTAGCGGACCGAAAAAGCGTCCGGAAGATGAAAAATAACTAGAAAAAACATTTCCAAGAATGGAAATGGTGTGAATGCTGAAAGCAATGCTGAATGAGCTGAAGAAATTGTTGAAACAATGCTGAATGAGCTGAAGAAAGAAAGAAAGAAGAAAAGGACAGAAGGAAAGAAAGAAAATGGGAAGGGTAGATGGAGAAAGAAAGAAAGAACAAAAGGACAGAAAGAAAGAAGACACAGAGAGAAGGGTAGATAGAGAAAGAAAAAGGTAAGAAAAACAGAATAATAGAACATAAAGAGAATAGAGAATGAATGAAAGAGACAGAGGGGTAGTAAGAAAGAAGGAAAGAAATTGGGGTGGATAAATGAAAGAGAGAGATATACAGAGAGCGGTAGAAAGAAAGAAAGAAAGAAAGAAAGAAAGGGGGTAGAAACAAAGAAAGAGAAAAGGAGTAGAAAGAAAGACAGAACAAAAGAACGAAACAAAGAAGTAAAAAGAAATGGGGTAAAAGAAAGAAAGAAGAAAAAGAGAGAGGGGGATGATAGATAGAAAGAGGTAGATGGATGGATGGATAGAGAGGGAAAGATAGAAAGAAGTTATGTAAAATACAAATGAAGGAGTAAAAGAAAGAAAGAAAAAGAGAGAAAAAAGAGACAAAGGGTTTGAAAATAGATAGATAGATAGATAGATAGATAGATAGATAGATAGATAGATAGATAGATAGATAGATAGATAGATAGATAGATAGATAGATAGATAGATAGATAGATAGATAGATAGATAGATAGGACACATGTTAAAAGCTGCATCCTATGTCCTGGCTCCACCTGTAATTGTACTACTATTAATAGAGTTGGAAAGACTAAACGTCTGAACTTAAATTCATGAGAAAAATATAAATTGTTGGAGAGTTTAGAGTTTAGAGAGTTTATTTATTTAGCACACAAATTTCAATGGTGCAAGGAGGGAACGAAGCCGGTTGGCTTGTACATAGGTTCCACCCCTATAACAAATTACAACAAGACAAATTTCAATGGCTAACAAATAAACAGATGTTTACATCAAAAGTATAAAATCATTGAGAGGCTGATGAATGTGAGCTGAAAACCTGTGTGTGTGTCTGGGTGTGTGAGTCTGACGGTCTCTCTGTCTGCGTGTACATGTGCAGAAAGTAAAACTGTTAAGCGCCACAGAACTCCTCTCTCCCTAATGATCTGATTGATTACACCTGCGTGGCAGCCTGCCCTCAAAAGTTACCATGGCGACTCAACTAACTGCTTACATTTTACTGTGTGGAACAGTGTTGTGTTTGTGTGTTTGTTTGTTTGTCTATGTGTGCATGTGTGACTGTGTGTGAGTGTCTGTGTGTGTCTGTCTGTGTGAGTGTGATGCCTGTGTTTGTGCGTGGACATCCTCTGTCAGTCTGGTTTATCATGTGTCTGTGTGGGGCTGTGTTTAAAAACATCTTAACGAGCGGCCAGGCTGCACCTGACCTGTTCTATTTATAGACATGATAACGAGCTGGCCACTACAGCTGGACCAACTGCACACAGAGCAGAGCAGAGCAGAGAGATTTGAGCTCTGTGCAGCTTCCGAAAACAGCCCATAAAAAGAGAACCGTACCTCTTATCAGAATGTGGCCATGACTACTGGGGCAAGGAGACCTTCCTGAGCACATTGATGTGCATTAAATGTTTGTAGGGCAAAAACTTTTCTAAGGGTCGCAAGGTAGAAAAGGGGGGCATTTCTGCTTTTCTAAAAAAATCAGCTCCTACTTTTATATTGAAGTGGATGAGCCACTGGAGCGGGTCTAGCTGGACAATTAGGCTCACTGAGACAATTCTGTAAGTCTGTCTGCTGTTTTGAGCACATCAAATGAGAAGTGAGTGACAAGTGTGGCTACAAACCGGTGAGGAAATCATGTGTCTAGAGTTTAATTTGTGGCCGTGCTGGCAATTTGTCCAGAAAAAATCCTGAATGTTTTTTCGATCCCTCTCACTCTAACGATGATGTCACTCACTCTGACCCAACCCCATACACACTCATTGAAAAGTGTGAAATTTGTCAGAAATCCTCATGTGCTTTTAAAGGGACAACGAGGAGTTTTGGAAAAGCGAAGCGTTTTCACACTACATTTATGAGCCTCCGCGCACACCGTAAAATTCTTTTGACCGGCGCAAGACGGACTCATGTTTTCATTCATCAATAATTAAAGTCAGAGGTTCAAAGAGGTTCACATACCGTCGTAGTTCCGACCATAAACGGCGATTCAGCTACGTTATTCTCATGACTCGTTGCGAAACTGAAAGTAAAGAAACGCTGGTCGGCTCGACCAGCATCTACGCCACCACTAATAGTAACAAAATAACGATAGAGACAGAATGATATATTTATCGAAAATGGGCCCATTAACAAGTGTGGGTAGCGGAGATTCATCCACATTAACGTGAGACTTTTTTATAACCGATAACGGTACAAGCTATGAAAAAGTTGTACATACAGGATGAATACATTAGAAGTTTATCTACAGCTCAGAATTTGAATGAAGTCTCTAGCTGAAAGTATGTGGACGCTTTAAAGGCTGAAAGAAGTAAGAAGATTTGAAGAGTTTCAAGACTGTTCCAATGCATTCTCTATGGGGAAAAAAAAATCAGAAATAGTTGAATATTGCAAAAAGTATGAATAGTTGAAAAGAGAAAAGACATAGCACACCTGTCCCGAAAAGGCTGTACATTTTTATATTTGAATTGTTGAAATAGCACAAAGTATGAAGGACTAGTTAAATGCCGAAGAAAGGCAGAAAATGGCCGAACCGAATAACAATAGTGTGAATGCTTCCAGCATTGGGACCAGTGCCCGGTGTGATTGCCCGTGGCCCTAATAAAAAAGCACAAAAAGGAATACTAGGTAAATTACTCGATAAAAATAGAAAAAACACAAGAGCAACATGGAAAGTAATTAATAATGTAATAAAAAAACACAGAAATAAACCAATTATTCCAAATTATTTTGAGGAAGAAAATGTATGCATTCAAGATAATACTAAAATTGTGAACAGTTTTAATGACTTTTTTGTAAATGTGGGTCCTAAGTTAGCTGCTATCATCCCAAAAACAAAGGGTGATACTACAGATGGAAGTCTAATCATGGACAATGTAAATAGCATCTTTCTTGGTAGGGTTGAAAAGGAGGAAATGCTGAATATTGTTAAAGGTTGTGCAAACAAGGGATCAACTGACTGTGATGATCTAGACATGATTCTAGTGAAAAACATAATTTAATCTGTCATTGTACCTTTCACTTATGTAACCTGTCCTTTTCAACAGGAACTTTTCCTAATAGTATGAAAACAGCGAAAGTAATTCCTCTTTATAAAAATGGGGATAAACATGTTTTTTCCAATTACAGACCAGTTTCCTTGCTTCCTCAATTTTCCAAGGTACGAGAGAAATTATTTGTAAATCGGTTGGATGATTTTCTTGACAAATGTAATATTTTGAGCAATAGTCAGTATGGTTTCCGAACCAATCACTCTACTGCAATAGCAATCATAGAACTAACAGAAGAAATATCCACTGCAGTAGACAAGAAGGATTACTTTGTGAGCATTTTTGTGGATTTAAAAAAAGCCTTTGATACCATTGATCATACTATACTTCTTAAAAAATTGAGCAAATACGGAATCAGAGGGGTTGCACACAAATGGGTATCAAGCTATCTAGACAACAGAAAACAGTTTGTACAGATAAATGATGTTAAATCTGAATTATTAAATATAATCTGTGGTGTGCCCCAGGGGTCGGTCCTTGGACCAAAATTGTTTATACTGTATATCAATGATATTGTTAATGTATCTAAGATATTAAATTGTATACTGTTTGCAGATGATACCACTTTTTTCTACTCTGGTAAAAATATAGAACATGTGATGAGTGTAGTTAGACAAGAATTTGAAAGAATACAAACTTGGCTTGATATTAATAAATTATCACTTAACTTTGATAAAACAAACTTTATGATATTTAGCAATAGAGAAAAAAGTATAAATGCTCCAATTATTATAGATGGTGTAGAAATTAAAATAGTCAGAGAAATAACATTTTTAGGTGTCATGGTTGATGAGAACTTGAGTTGGAAATCACATATCAACTATACAAAGAAGAAATTATTGCTCTGCTACATAAGACAAAAGAGTTTTTAGATGAGAAAGGATTGTATATTTTATACTGTTCCATGATTGTTCCACATCTGACCTACTGTATTGAAATATGGGGAAATGCCTGAAAATCATTTACACATTCTGTTTTCATCTTACAAAAAGAGCCATAAGGATAATTAGTAGTGTAACCTATCTTTTTGTTGTGGCAGCCCTCAGTAGACTCGTCAGGTATTCATCACACAGGATGTGTAGTTTATTGTGAAGGGGTCACCGGAAGTATTGTTGTTGTTGCCGAACGGAACTTGACATGTGAAAAGAGGAATAAAGGACGGCACTGTTGCCGCTGAAGACGGCCATTCGTGTCCCTTTGTTATTTTATTATTCACCCAGTATAGGCGCCCTAAATACTCGGTTACATTGGTGGCAGCGGTGGGATTTTGCCCTACGTGGATAGCAAGCGTTAACGACCGCCGAAACAGTTCGCCGAAGTTTAGCTAAGTGCATCGTTAGCTTAGTTGCTCAAGTGTAATTAGCATAACGTGTATGCCGTGTCGTCAGACCTGCACTTCGCGGTTATTAATTAGCTCGGTTCGAAGAAACAAAACGACTGAAGTTGCAAATATGTGGAAGTTTGACCAGGACCCACTGCGTGACAGAGAGCGACGCAGTGAGAGGCCATTAGCCAGCGGAGTGAGGATCGAACTCCCGCCGCCCTTCACTGGAGAAGACAAGCAAAGTTTCCCCTGCTGGGCCAGACAGTACGAAGTGGCTATGAGAGCACTCGTGGGAGGCACCAGCGATGACTATGACTTTGAACTGGTGAAACTTTTGCCAACACGGCTGACCAAGGCTGCTTTTCTCCTGTGGGACAGCCTGCCAGCGGCCGTTCAGGCTGATTATCCTGCAGTTAAAGAGAAGCTGCTTGAGGCTTTTGGACAGAGACATTTTCTAGATTGTTTCAGAGCTAACCTCTCTGCTCGCCCCCGCACTTCAGGGGAGAGCTTGGACGTTTATGCAGCAGACATAAGCCAGCTAGTGCAAGAAGCCTTCCCAGGTTATGGTGACATAGCCCAAAAAGAGGAGAAATTTCGGAGGGTCCTGGCGGGGCTCGACCCAACTCTGCGAGCTAAATGTCACGAGCAGGGGGCTACTGACTTGGAGGAGGCCCTGATCATTGCTACCTAGGGCTGTCACTTTTTATTCGACATTCGAATATTCGTTCGAATGTGGGGGGAATAGTTTGTATTCGAGCAGTAATGACCTGCTCGATATGCAGGCTGCAGCAAAGATATTCTATTTACTGTCTTTGGCTGCAGTGCCCAGTGCCTGCATAGCGCCGCGGAACGTCCACCGGACGCGGAAGGGCCGCGAAGAGCCGAGAAACGGAGCCAGTTTACTTTCTGTGCCCATATTAACCGCTGGTGTGGTGTCGCGGCGTGCACCTCCGCGGCCGACTCGCGCCGTGCAGTGTCTGGTCTATTTTGTTTGAGAGCGTCAAGCTGGGCAGGAAGTCAAACATGAAACAACGAGAGCATCCGGTCAATTTTCAAAATAAAACACCGCGACTGTGTGTGCTGTGGCGGCGCGGGGGGGGGGGTGGGGGGGGTGGGAGTTGGGGTTGTAATATTCGAATATATCCGAACGAATTACGGGTCATTCAATATTCGTTCGAACTTCATTTTTCTAAAAACTGACAGCCCTATTGCTGCCCGATGTGAAATGGCCAGAGAGACTTTGAAACTGGACTATGTCAACATCCAAGCACGCCACGCTTCACCTGGGGGGAGTGCAACTGCCATGGTGCACTCCATTTCGGATGGAGGGGGTGCTTACAAAGCTATAGAGAGACTTACTGAGGACATGAGAGAAATGAGGCTGGAGATGAGACGTATGACGGAAGAAAATAAGCGCCTGAGAGTCAATAGCTGGAGGGATGAGTGGAGAACCTCTTCCCCAGGTTGTCAGTGTGTGTGTGGGGAACAGGGCTGCCATTCACGTCGCCCTCGGGTCGAACCGAGAGGGCGGTCACCGGACCGTTGCTGGCCTGAGCAGGGAGCAGAGGGGGGCCCCGGGGACAGACTGCCTCCCCGTGCTACCTATGATGATAGAGCGCCCTCTCCAACCTGGCGTGGTCCTCGACCTCCCAGGGGCCCCTTTAATGATGACACACAGAGACGCCGAGGAGTACGGTTCCTCTCGCCCAGAAGGGAAGACACCTCCAATCAGTCGGGAAAAGAGGTGTAGCTGGTGTTGCGGCCTACATCCCCTATGGGCCCCCTGGAGGAAGAAACAGGTACTTCCCCCACAATTAATACACTGACACAGGACATTAAAGGGCAGCAGCACACCTCCTACGTGAGGGGGAGCATTGAAGGGACTGAAGTCAACATCCTGGTGGACTCAGGTGCAACAGAGTCATTTATAAGTGCTGACTTCCGCAAAACAGTTTCAACACTACACAAGCGCCCCCTAAAAGCTGACTTTGTTGCTGCACGGGCTGTGAATGGACAGATGCTGGATACCTTGGGGACCATAACAGCCACGTTACATCTGGGAAATAAATAATTCTTGGCAGCATGTGTTCCACGTGCTTCGGGGGTCCACACAGACAGCACTACTGGGTCTGGACTTTCTGGTTCCAAACCGTGCCCTTCTGGATTATGCTCATGGCGCACTGCAGCTATGGGACACGATCGTCCCGCTCCTGTGTGGAAAAGACTTGATTCCAGAGTGTTGCAACGTTTCTATAACCACTGCCACGACACTGCCTCCCCTCAGTGAAATGCTGGTGCCGGTCTGTGTGACACTGACCAGGCCCGTGGACCGGTCTCCTGACTTTGTGGGCTATTTAAAACCCAACATCCAGAACAAATGTGAGTGTGTGGTGGCTCATGCGGTAACCTCTGTGAAGAAAGGGGTTACACTGGCCCGTGTGTTAAATCCCACACATCAGGACATTACACTGAGAGAGGGGACACATCTGGGGGAGTTTTTCTCTGTGGACGAATCAGAGATTGTGCCACTCACACATGCTCCGGTCAAGACAGTCTCTGCTATTTCATCCACTGAACTGCCCTTGGTGTCCCTGCAAGAGTCTCCTGCCAGCCAGCAGCAAAAAGAAAAAATAGCTGCTCTGCTGGCAGAGCACCGGGAGATATTCAACATGACAAAAGGAGTGGCTGGTAAATGTACCCTCATCAAGCATAGCATCAAAACAGGCGACCATCCTCCTATAAGACAGCGGGCCTATCGTGCCTCTCCGGACAAGAAGGAGGAAATTGATAGGCAGGTGGAGGCCCTATTAGAGGATGGGGTGATAGAGGGAAGCTTCAGCCCCTGGGCCTCACCTGTCGTTCTTGTTAAGAAGAAGAACGGTGAGTGGAGATTTTGCATTGACTATCGCCGCTTGAACAGTATAACTGTGAAAGACTGTCATCCTCTCCCCAGAGTGGATGACACGTTAGATGCACTGGCCGGCTCCCTCTGGTTTAGCACCTTAGATTTCTCGAACGACTATTGGCAAGTGGAGGTCGCAGAAGAAGACCGCGAGAAGACAGCCTTTACCACCGGCCGGGGTCTCTACCAGTGGCGGTCGATGCCGATGGGCCTCACCAACTCACCTGCCACGTTTCAGCGTATGATGGAGCTGGTGCTGAGGGGACTTCCCTGGCAGGTGTGTATGGTGTATCTCGACGATGTCCTGATATACAGCCCTACGTTTGAGGACCATCTTTGCAGCCTCCGCAAGGTTTTCTCCAGGATTCAAGCAGCTGGCCTCAGACTTAACCCTAAAAAGTGCCACCTCGCTAGAGACCATGTAGTGTTCCTGGGACATGTGGTGTCCTGCCATGGCCTGCAGCCTGACCCCCGAAACACAGACAAAGTGAGGAGTTGGCCCACTCCCAAGAATCCAACTGAGGTGAGGGCTTTTGTGGGACTCTGTTCATACTACCGCCGTTTTGTCAGAGACTTTGCACAGCGCGCCGCTCCCCTGCACCGCTTAACTTGTAAAGATGTGCCTTTCCAGTGGACGACAGAATGTGATGCAGCCTTTGAGTACTTAAAAGGGGTGCTCTCCGCTGCCCCTGTGGTCACTATGCCGGACTTCAACATCCCCTTTAAAGTGTACACGGATACCTCCATGGAAGCGGTGGGGGCTGTGTTAGCTCAGGATAAAGATGGACTTGAACGAGTGGTGGTGTATGCCAGTCAGTCCCTGTCGGCCACTGAGAAACGTTGGTCAACATTTGACAGAGAGCTGTGGGCTGTAGTGTGGGCTGTGCGCCAGTTCAGGCATTACATTGGTGCTGCAGCCTTTGCCATTGTAACAGACCATAAGCCTCTGTTGGGCCTGCGTGGCATGTCCATTGACAAAGATCCTACAGGAAGGAGAGCAAGATGGATATTGGAACTGGATCCTTTCAACTGGGTCATGAAACACAAACATGGACATCAGCATGCTAATGCTGACGCTCTTTCGCGGAGACCCCCTGAGTATGAGTATGAGTCCACAGATAGCCGTCAACAGGAAATGGCTGCTCATGTGAACACCATAGACTCAGAACAGGAGTCACCTGCTCCCCCCTCACACCCCCCTGGGCTGCACCTACCGGCCGGCGGTCTCCAGGCCGCTGATGCCGCCACTGGAGGGCAGTATAGGGACATGAACAGGGAGCCAGATGACTTGTCTTTCTTGTCTTCACTCTCACAGGATGGAGCTGGCGTCGCAGAGCTGCAGCGGGCTGATCCTGACACTAGCAGAGTACTGGACTGGATTGGAAGTAATGGTTCTCGGCCTTCTCGGGACCAGATGAGAGGTCAGCCTCGGCGGCTGCGTAAATTGTGGACTAAATTTCCTCGTCTCTCCGTTGTGAATGGACTTCTCTGTCGGACGGTGAACTCCCCCACCATAGGGGGTGCAATTTGTCAGGTGGTTGTGCCCTCCTCGCTTGTCCCAGAGGTGCTGTAGCATCTGCATGGAGGTCCCATTGCGACACATTTCTCAGCAGACAGAGTATGGGAAAGAGCGAGACAGACTTATTTCTGGCCCTTCATGTTTGGAGATATTCAGCAGTGGTGTGAGCAGTGTATCCCCTGTCAAACCCACAGGGCCCCGGTGCCCAAGCACAGAGCACCGATGGGGGGGGTTCAAGCAAGCCGACCATTTCAGAGAGTGGCCACAGACATTCTAGAACTGCCAATGACTTCTAAAGGTAACAGATATGTGTTAGTAGTTGAAGACTACTTCACCAAGTTTGTAAATCTGTATGCCCTCCATAACCAGACAGCTCAGTCAGTAGCACAGTGTTTGTTTGACAACTATGTGCTGCTACATGGCATCCCAGAGGCGCTTCACAGCGACCAGGGCCGGCAATTTGAGTTGGAGATTGTGCAGAGACTATGTCAACTTTTGGGGATCACTAAGACCCGCACAGCCCCTTGCAATCCCAAATCAGATGGCATGGTTGAACGTTTTAATCGGACTCTTATTAGTCAGCTAGCCAAGGCGTTGCTTGCCACTGGTGGAGAATGGGATGATTACCTGAAATCTGTGGCTTTTGCCTACAACACGTCTGTTCATGCCAGCACCAGTTACACTCCATACTATCTGGTTCATGGACGCGAAGCCTGAGTCCCAGTGGATGTTTTGCTGCCATCACAGCGGGGGCGCTGGGGGGTCTTTTCATCTCAAGGGGACTACGTGACCTCTTTGCTGGAGAAACTAGAGACTGCCTTCGGTGCTGCCAGACGGTTCAGCACCTGTGCCCGGGAGAAACAGAAACTGTATCATGATGGAACAGCTCGTCACAGGCCCTATGATGTGGGGGATCTGGTCTGGCTCCGTAATCCTACGGAGGACCGGATGAAACTTGCGCCTCACTGGAAGGGCCCGTTCAGGATCCTGGCTGTGTTGGGCTCGCAGGAAGACGCTGGTCTGACCTATCGCATTGGCTATCCTTTGGACTCTGACGGACATGAGCAGGTCGTTCACTACGATCGGCTGAAGCCATACACACTGCTTCTGCCCCCCGGTTCCCCCAGCAGCTCTTCCCCTCCTTCGGTCCTCTCACAGCTGGACGATGGACTGTTACATGTGGCTGAGGAACCACTCATCGCTGGTTGCTGCTCTTCAGTCTTTACATCAATGATCTTCCCTCTGTCTGTGAGGACATGGAGTCCCTGATGTATGCTGATGATGCGGTAATTTTCACACATGAGAAAGACGATGACACAGTGGCAGCCAAACTATCAGCAGCCATGGGAAAAATCACAGAGTGGCTCAGTGACTCATGCCTTACGCTTAATATGGAAAAAACGGTAACCATGTATTTCTCTAATAAACGAAACCCAAGTGAACGGCCAAATGTTGTTGTAAATGGCCAAATTATTAAAAATGTCGAAGAATTTAAATATCTGGGTGTCACCTTGGACTCCAACTTGACGTTTAAAAAACATATTTAAAAAATGTGCCACATCAAGCTGTAGTAGCGGATAAAGGCTTAATATGTCATTTGGAAAAGCTAAGGAACCCCTGGTTGAACCACACTCTTCGAGTCTGGCAGAAGGTGATTAGTATTTGTGGGATACATAGAATGTTGAGAATATTCAGATGGTTTGCTTTTGACTCTGATTTTACTCCCAATAGACACGACTCCAGCTTTAAATCATGGACAATGTATGGTCTTACAACATTTCTTTCACTTACTCAAAAAAGTACTGTGTGATACCTTGCGGGACAAGCATGGCTTAGCACGGATCGAATTCCACAGATACCTTCAACTACGCTCCTATATCGACCATGAATGCAAATTAACAAATTTCTCTGAAGTTGAATCAGAATTTTATCACATTCTAAAAAATGCTACGACCATGATCCCTTCTAAATTAATTTCAAAGCTATACACAGCTCTCTCCAACGCTAACAATAATAACGCTCAATACATTAAAAACAAATGGGAAGCGGAATCGGGGATTGAGATTTCTGAGGAGGCTTGGGATAATATCTGGTCCTTTCAGTGGTCAACATCCAGCTCTATGGACTGGAGGGAACATTGCTGGAAGAATATTATTAGATTTTTCAAAACACCGTATCAGGAGAGGTATAAAGGTGCAACTATGCCGTGCTGGAGGCAGTGTGGCTCGGCTGCTGCTAACCACTATCATATCTTCTGGGATTGTCCCAAGTTAAAAACCTTCTGGAGGGATATCCAGGTTTCTTTAAGCACAGTCTTTAACACTCAAATACCCCTGAGCTTTGATGTCATGTACCTGGGTCATGTTCCTTTTCTCCAATGTAGGAGAGAGATAAAGCTGCTGCAAATTCTTTTGGTGGCAAGTAAGAAATCAGTTACAAGAAGATGGTTAAGCCCGATTCCGCCTACTCAAGATGACTGGATTGGAATTATTCTGGAGATATATAGAATGGAAAAATTGACCTACCAAATAAGACTTCAAAAGGACAAATTTTACCAAATCTGGAACAACTGGATTTCATTCATTGCCCCCACAAGAGCAGACTTTATCTGATCTCACTGGTATTGTTGCTTTGTAATTTGCTCATTTAGTTTCTGACTTGTTTCTGAAAAATATTTATATGACAGCGGCGACAGGGGTCCCCCCCATGGGTTCTGTGTATAGTTACCTGTTCTACTCTTTATTAAGCTGTACGAGAATGTTCCCTAAGTGAACTAGTCTGGGCAACATGTCAACATGGGCCTAAAGATGATAACTCTGCTCCCGCTGAAGTGTCTATAACACCAATCTCACATAGTCTATGTTACTTCTGGAGAGTGGGACCTGCAGACCCCTGATTTGCGCTTGTACACTCTTTGGACTTGTAAGCCCTGTTTGACCGATGTTGCACAATTTCTGTATATAAAACAAAAACTGGAATGGCATTTATATCTGTTTTACTGTTGATGCCATGTGAATGTATTTTTCTGTCCATTCCAAATAAAGATACAATTAAAAAAAAAAAAAAAAGTGCCACATGCTTAAACACAATATTGCAAACTTTCGCTACATTCGTAATGCACTGTCACTTGAGGCTGCTAAATCCTATCTGAATGCCATGATTTTGTCACATACACTGTATTGTACATCTTCCTGGTCCCAGGCCAGCATGACAGCTGTGAATCCAGTAAGATCCCTTTACAACCAGTCTCTGAAAATACTCGACAAGAAACCTCGAAAGCACCATCACTGTGATATACTTTCCAAATATAAAATGTTGAGCTTTGACAATTTAATCATGTTTTCAAATATTTGTCTAATGCATAAAATAATTAACAACGCAGCACCTCCCCCCGTGAAGAACTTTGTGCAGCTTCGCTCCGAAGCTCTCAATAGAAGCCTAAGATCGGTATCCCAGGGGGACTGCAGCGTTCCAAAAAGAAAAACTGCCTTCTCCCAATCACCATTTTCCTGTAAAACCATCAGTGAATGGAATGAACTCCCCGAGCACCTCAAAAACACCACTGATTACCTCTGTTTTACTCATAAGGTCATAAACCGGATTCAGAGTCAGCAGTCATGCCAGCATTGAGTCAGGGACCTCCGTGCATAGGATACCAGTAGGTACCTGTAGGGATGAGACTACCCTTGTGGGTAGCCTCATCCCTACCGGGCATCCAAAAACAACCCGGAAATGCAGTACCAGCATCAAGACTGGAACTGCATTAGGTTACCTTGGTGGGAACCTCCAGGGCTGTGGAGCTCCACTTTGGTCCTTTTTTCTTCTTCGCATCTTAATTGCACTGATCAATAAGCACTTTGTGATATCCTATGTACTTGAATATTCCGCACTTTATGTAAAACTCATGTATTTGATTACTTATTTATTTCACTTGAATACTTAACTCCTTTAATTACTTAGAAACATCTTAGCGCACTTCAGGTAGGCTTTTAAACTGTCATGTTGTTATGTACTTATGTAGGATTACTAATTGCCATGTTTGTTGCTACAGGACTACAGATGGAAATTAGCGGCTCCGCTAAATCTGGTGCAGCCATCTTTTTATTGTCTCAATAATTAATGTCACTGCACACTGTCCTTTTTAAATAAATAAATAAAAAAGTTACAGTATTGTCATTGTTTATTTTATTTTTTGTTTTTATGCTCGATAGATGAATGAAATAAATAAATAAACTAAACTAAACTAAACCTTCAAGGTACAAAATAGTAATTATTTTGTACACCATAATTAAACAAACATTCTATGGAACAAATTAAGCATATGGATGTCTCTTTCACCGTTTAGGTACACCCAGAAGGCTAAGAAGAAAGGATGTGCGTCAGGAGGACCGTGGAGAGCACCCAGGAGGCAAAGTGGCTCTGCTCCTGGACAGCAGGCGGCAGAGAGGTGCTTGACCTCTATTTGCTATTGATGAAGATCAGAAAAATGGGCTAAATAACTAATCTTACATCTCACACCAAAAATAAACTCTGGACTCAAAATAACCCGCTGGAAAGGATGGATCCGACGTAGAGTTGTCTTTTATTTTCTTTAACAAGAAAGCAAACAAAGTTCAACCCGAGCCACTTACAGAAACAAAGTTCAAAAAGAAAAGTAACAAAGTATCAGGCTTCATGCAAAGCAAAACCCCAAGACATGCATCAAGGAGTAGTTAAGTGACTGACTTCTTACCAAAAGTTGAAGGCTTATATAGGCCTAGGTCTATTCCCAAGTCGATTCACCACGACTGTTCTCTGAGAGCTCCAATTCCCCTCATCTCCATCCTCACTGACCCAACACTATCAGATGGGAGACGTGGCAAAGGAGATGGCAACTTCCTTCACAGACCCTGGCATTATCTCCTTTGAGGCAAAAATCCCTGGGCGCCTCATTACCCATGCATAAGTTCTTTTTTCATAATAATGTGAACCTGCTTGCTAGTTGACCTCTTATCTACCCCTCTCTCTCTCTGGCTGCACATAAGCAGTTGGCTGATCTTTAAGTCACAAAACATACTCCTTTCAATTAGATATACAGAACAAAACATTATATAATCATTTGTGATCATTTAAGATGATCAACATTAAATCTTAAACTAATAGATACATAATGAGTATATGTCTTTTTTAATAGTAGCATAATATTGTCTTTCAGCATTAACCTATTACAAACTTTCATGTCATTTATGATGAAAAATACCACAACACTATCATTTCGGTTCAATGCAAATCACTGAATAAGATACAGCACTTGTCATTGTCAAAAGTATCTATTAAGTGCAAATTCTTTTTTTGCAGTCCCTGTTGACGTCACCTGGTTCTTCATGACTTTACATCCTTGTTCACAGTCCAGATCATATCATCTTTCTCTCTAACAGACTATGCATGACTCACGGCCAAGCAGCCTAGTACCCTGAAGTACACAGGGTCAGTGAGTGTGTTTACCTCAAAGGACACAAAGGGAAAAACCATGCCCATCCCTCAGTCCACTGTGAGCGTCTACAGCCACATCAAACAGCTGCTGGAGGACAGCAGGGTTGTCCTGGACCAGACCTACTTGGTTCTGGTGCCGTTAACAACACCACTGTCTATTTTTGGTGTGTGTTATTTTGTTTACCTTTCCCATACAGTCTAGACAGTTTTTACCTCAAGAAAAACCTCCACCTGCATGCTTGTTAGAAAATATGTAATAAGTTTAGGGGTATAGGCTCACATGTCTAAAATAATTCATGTTTGTCTTGTAGGCTGCTTAGGACTTCCCAATAAGTCAACAGTTTCATTGGTTCTGGACTCTGCAAGTCCAAACTCCAGACTTGCAGTGTGCAAAGGGAGTCGGAGCAGCTGTACAGTCTCTATGAGAGCAGAGTCAGCTCTGCTCAATTCTTGTTATCAGAGGAAGCACAGGCCCAATCATATTCCCTAGTGTCATTCATCTAATTCATATGCCATGTCTTGCCCCTGTGTTCATATCAATTCAGAGGATTTAATAATTACACTCAGTGTCTTTCTTTGTGATGCTGAATTAATTCAACTGCTGGTTAACAGTCACATAATTCTGCTCTTTAATGTTCCTCCTTTCTGTTTCATTGTTTTTCTTATAAGTCTAAGGTCACCTTCAATTCAGACATAATGGCTTTTCATTATGTGGCAGGGAGAATTAAATTGCTGGCAAAGATGAAAACATCACAGAAATATGTAGTTTAATACCTGGACTCAAACAAGTGCAAGAAGTTTGCATCTGATTTTTATCTGAACATATTTTTATTGGTAACTCAGGTTTTTATTTAATTTTAATGATTTTCATAGTTTCACATCTAAGCTCCACTAAAAGTGTTTGGAGGAGATGTTCAGCATCACAGTAGGTTTGTGTGTGTGTGCATGCGTGTGTGTAATACATAAGTGTAAGTATGATATATAAGATGTCACACTGATAAGATGCCCCAGATCCATTTGATCTGCAGGGCATGGGCCCCCATGGCCTTAGTTTTTGCACGTTTCGTTTCATCTGACCAACTCTGTAGTTCTGTCTGCTCACCTTCTGCTGTGACCACCTACCTACCTAATCTCCATTCTGTGGACCCATCTGCAGCAGTCCACTCAGCCCAGCCCCACCTGCAGTCACAGCTCCTGTCCAGACCAGACCAGCCATCCTTGTTTAAGTTTCAGTTCAATAAGTGTATTTTTATCAGGGACAATCTACAAAATAACATTAGTCTCGAGATGAGAGAAGATGCTTTGTACGGGAGTCTTCTGTGCTTGTGTCTGTGGACTGTGGTTCATTTTCACTGAGTTCATTTTGATGTCAGACTGTGTGGAAGATCTGTGACTTGTGAAAAATGGATCCAATGTTTATTTCAGTGACTATGGGGGAAGTAAAAAAAAAATCACTTGACTGCACTCAGAGCTGCTGCTGTCTCCTGAAGGAGCAGAGGAAGGTGGAGAAAACCATGTAACACTTCCAGGGAATAACTAACAGTGAACCATCTCCTCTCTCCACTGTCTCTGTATGTGGCAACACTTGCAACAATACTTATTCCCCCCATCAGAAGCATGCTACAGTGATAAATCTACTGATCATTCAGTCTCTTACTCTGCTGCATTGATACACACATGCAGTTACAAGTGAATGGATGGAGCAAGGTAGAGAAAATGAAAGATGACTGTGTATTTAAACGGTTCCACTAACAGTTAAAGCAGAAGTAAGTGGTCCGGTCGTTTTGGCTAATGCTGCGTTCCAGGCAGTCTTTTGAAATCGTAAATTACAGCTTCAAGTCACAACTTACGACTTTGTAGCGTTCCAGGCAACCCACTCGTGTTTCTCCGACCTGTTTTACCGGTGAAAGTCACTATAACGGCCACTCGTAACTTCTGACCCGTGAACTCGCACCAGATCGAACTGGTACCACTTCACGGTCGGAAAAATACGAGTTTCCTTGAACGCACCATAACCGTCCTCGTCCCTACGTCACCACATTCACGGCGTCCCTTGGCTGCACACACAGAGAGGACTGCCCCTTTATGCCGTTCTCTCTCCTCATTGGATAAAAACTGTAGGATACAAGGAAAGTTTTCTCCTGGGCTCAGAGCAGAGCAGAGTGACTGACAGACCCGTGTTTCAGACCAAACACTCTATGTAAGTGATTGCTGTCGGAAGATATAACTATTTAAGACTTATATTAACACAAATATATCACTTACTTCTGCTTTAAATAAAAGCTGTGTATGAAATGATTTCACATTCTACAGTGAAATGCTCTCATGTTTTCATCTTTACGATTTTGTGTATGGACTTTTAACCTTGATATGAATAGGGACTAATTTTTGTGTAAGATTTCTACAAGTTTTATCCATTTGTCACGGTGTATTGTCTGTATGTTTTTTATGCTACGTGCCCGGATGAAATTTAGCAATTGTGCCAACTCTGGTATATTTATATTGATGCTTTTGCTGATATGTTGATAAATGTGCATTGTCCTAATCAAATAAATAAATGCTGGTGATGAAAGGTTCAACCTTGTATCTCCTCATCAAACAGAAACTGAAATATAAAAAGTACATGCCACTCAATCTAATCTCAAATATTGTTTGTCAGTGAACACAGAGATGAAGAACCTCCTCTATGAGACTTTTCATGACACCACATCCTCCTTAGTCGTCTGGATGTTATTTTGTATACTGTCTACCCAGAGTTTCCAAGCTCATTGCAGCCATGTGACAGAGCCAGTGCTGTGTGTGGAGGGGTCCTCTGTTTATAGAGGGGTTGAAAACCAGCTCATCATTCCAGGACCTGAACCCCCAGGAAGGATTTAACCTCTGTGAGTCATGATGAATGTTGTAATTGTTATGTAAGGCAACATGTGATGTTGTCATTGTGTCTCTCTTCGGTAACACTTCACTTGACGGTATCGTCCTAAGAGTGACATGACACTGTCATAAGAGTGACATGACACAGGCATGAACGTGTCATAACGTTGTCATTAAG